>NC_133660.1:158255650-158519247 GCF_037893015.1 Macrotis lagotis | reverse complement strand
CTTTAAATACCTAAAAAACCTTCATTTCTTTAGGCTAAAATTTAGTGATTCCTTAAATCATTGCTATAATGATGAAGATGATGATGATGATGATGATAACATCACCACACTTTTATCTAGTCGTTCTGTATTTAAAGTATTTTTCTCATAAGAATCCTTTGAATAGATAATACTAGTAGTATTATCATTATTTTTAGGGTGAGGAAAATGAAATTAGGAGAACTTAAGTTCTGTCCTTTTTCACATTGCTGAGAAATACTTGAAGTATGGAGTAATTGCAGGTATTGTGAGACAAATTTTATTATTTTTTCTAAAAAAAAACTATAGGGTTTTTTAATAGGCCACTTTTCTGAATTCCTAGCTTTTTTATAACCTCTTTTGATGACACTGCTCAATTCCTGATAAGAGGAAAGAGCTAGAAAAAAAATGCCTTAAAATTATCTGTCTTACCTAACCTAATCTGATTACCATAGGAGGTGGGTATGACAACCTGTGGTCAAAACCACAAGAAATATACAAAATACCTGCAAAGATGATTCCACTCACCATCCCTACATGGAATGTGCACACATTTCTAGAATACACAAAATCCAGTAGACCTGAAAAACAAATAACTGCTGTTGTGAGAGATCTCAAAAGGTATAACATCCAAATAGAAACCTGGAATGAAACAAGACTGTCAAATGAAGGCCAGCTTTCCAAAGTTAGAGTATGCATTTTGCTGGAGTGGCTGCAGTGAGTGGCTCCATAAAACTGGAGTAGTTTTTGAAATCATAGCTAGTCTAGTTAACAAGCTTGTTTGCCCACCAAAAGGAATAGATAACAGACTCATTACAATGCGATTGACATTTGCAGAACACATCATGTTACCATCATCATCCATGTCTTTGACCCCCACCATGACAAACGCTGATGAGGTAAAAAGAAAAAATTATGAGGGGCCTGGAGACCTTTATCATCAATATACCAAAAATAAGACAATAATTCTGGGTATCTTTAATGGTACTGTAGACACAGACTAACAGACATGGCAGAGCCCTTGGGAGGAATGGAGTTGGAAACCATAACAGCAATGATCAGAGACTACTAGAAACTTGTCCACCTCATGACATTCTCATCACCAATACTGTTTTCCATTTCCTTAGATACAAAAGAGCTTAGTGAATGCACCCTTACAGCAAACATTGACATATAATAGATCACTTGAAATTTTTTAATTTATTTTTATTTTATTTTTCTCAAATTACATACAAAGATAATCTTCAATATTCATCCTTTTTGAAACCATTGAATTCCAATTTTCTACTACACTCCCTTCCCTCCTCCCTCTCCATGGCAGCAAAAAACTGATATAGGTTTACTTGTTCAGTTGTGTTTAGCTTATGTTTTATATTAGTCATGCTGTGAAAGAACTAAAAAAAAACATGAGAAAGAAAAATGAAGTAAATTTTAAAAATTAAACAGTATGATTTACTTTGCAGTCAGACTCCATAGTTATTTTTTTCTTTGCATGTGAATGGTATTTTCCATAATGGTTTCTCAGGATTGCCCTTGATCATTGAACTGCAGAGAGGAGCTGCATCCATTATAGTTGATCATCTCACATTGTTGCTGTTACTGTGTACAATGTACTCCTGATTCTATTCACTTTGCTCAGCATCATTTCATTCAAGGTTTTCCAGGTTTTTCTGAAGTCAGGCCACTCATAATTTCTTACAGAACAATAGTACTCCAATAAATTCGTGTACCATAGCTTGTTCAGATACTCCCCTATGGAAGGGCATTCCCTTAATTTCCAATTCTTTGCTACAAAGAGAACTGCTAAAAATATTTCTTTATGTTTGTGTCTTTTTCCATTTTTTTTTATAATTTGTTTGGGATATAGACCTAGTAGTAGTAGTAGTAGTGCTGCTGGATCAAAGGGTATGCATAGTTGATTTCCCTTTAGGCATAGTTCCAAATTACTCTCCAGAATGGTTAGATGTTCACAATTCTACCAATTGTGCTTTAGTGTCCAAGGTTTCCCACATCCTTTCCAAAAGTGATTGTTTTCCTTTTTTATCATTTTAGGCAATCTGATAGTTAAGAGGTGAGTTTTTTTTTATTTCATTTCTCATATTAATGATGATTTGGAGCATTTTTATATTGTTATTATAGATAGCTTTAATTTCTTCATCTGAAAACTGCCTGTTCATATCCTTTGACTATTTGTCAATTAGAGAATGACTGGTATTCTTATAAATTTGAATCAGTTCTCTATATATTTTAGAAATGAGTCTTTTATCAGAAAGACTAGCTGTGAAAATGCTTTCCCAGATGTCTATATTCCTACTAATCTTGGGTATAGTAAAATTATCCATTTGATAACACAACTTTCTTTCTCTCTCTTTTTTGTCATAAAGTCCTCCCCTTTCCGTAGATCTGACAGATAAACCTTATTTTTTTAACTGGATCATGATATTACAATTTTTAACTGATTTGACTTTAGGGAAATGAGACACAGAGGATGTGATAGTGACACAAAGATAATGAGAGGCCCAAATTGATGAGCTGATCATAAACTTATCTTCTCCAAAGAAAATAATCTCATTCAACAAAAATAGTGTCATCAAAGCAAAATGACTATGAAAAAGATTTAATGTCAGCAGATTAGACTGTTTCTCTGAGTAAAGTTTTGTTTCTAAACTACAGGGAAAGTTGAGTCAGCCCATGGGAGCAATAGTGGAGCAAAGTAAAAGGAGCAGGCACCTAGATCTTTATCCCAAAGAAATCCCCCAGAATAAAACAAAAACAAACAATGCCCCCAAACCCTACATGTACAAAAATATTGAAGGAATTTCCTTAGTGTAAAGAATTAGAAATTGAATGGATACCCATCAATTGAGGAATGGCTGAACAAATTGTGTCATATGAATGTGAAGGAACAGTATTGTTCTATAAGAAATCAGGAGTGATGGGATTTCAGAATAACCTGAAAGAACTTGTATGAACTTTTTCTGGATGAAAAGAGCAGAACTAGAAAAATATTATACACACTAACAGTAACAGTGGGTGATGATCACTTGTGAGGGACTTCAGCAGTACAATAATCAAAGATAATTCTAAATTAAAAATATCCATATCCAGAGAAAGAACTGGGGAGTTTAAATACAGACCAAAGCTTGCTATTTTCATTTTCAAAAGTTATCTTATGTATTATATATTTTCCTCTCTAACATTTATTTTTCTTACATTTTGATCTGATTCTTCTTTCATAAAAATGATTGATAGTGATCTATGTTTAGCATGGTTAAATTCTTAGAGCCTATATTAGATGCTTTCAGTCAGAGGGAGGAGAGAGGGAAGGAAAGGAGGGAGAGGAAAAAACGTAAAAATTCAAAACCTTGCAAAAAATAGTTGTTGAAAACTACAGTTCTATGTAGTTGGAAAAATAAATAAATTGAATATTTAAATTAAAAAAGAAAGAAAAGTAGCAGACAGATTTCAGAATTTTGTTATCCAGAACTACATTTGTTCATTTGGGTCAGAAACTCAGAAATATGAAGATTAGATTATGAAAATGATGACAAAATTCAGAAGTGGTAAATGAAAAATGAGAACTCCACAGGTTTTACCAGAAGGACAATTCATCCATCTCAAAGAAGGAAGCATATACTTCCCCATCAAATGACAAACACAAGTGAAGTTTAGAAAGAAGCAGGATACTTGACTCAGTAAGAAGGCAGTTAAAATTCAGTCTTATGTTGATAATAATATTCCAACATGCATTTATGGTGCCCTAAAGGTTATTATGGCCCAAAGTCCTTTGAATACTACTTAACTCCTTTCCTGTGACAAAGCATTATTCCAGTTGAGATTTATAAGGTGGGAGGTCTGTTGCTCATAAAATATACCAATTGAAATTTTATAGTTTTTAAGGCAAGAAGGGGTTATCTCCCAGAAGCACAAGGAACACCTCCATTGACCATCTATATAAAAGTAAAGGAAAAAAATTTTTCTGTTAACAGTCAAAGGGGAAATCTCTCCCTTAGTCACTGTTAGCAAAATTCTTTCCAGAGTTCTCCTGTATGGCTTCAGAAAGGAACAAGAAATGGTCAATATGGTTTTTGATGCCCAACATCTCCAGAAAAATGCCAATAACAGAAAAAAGGTCTATACACAATGTTTATAGATATGACAAAAGTTTTTGATACTATCGGTCATGAGGGTTTATGGCAAATTTTGCTGAAATTTTGTTTCCAAGACAAGTTTATCAGTATTATATGCCAACTTCATGACAACAAGCTTTCTGAATAAGAGGTTCTTGATAATGGGCAATGCTCTTATGCTTTCCCAGTCTCTAATGGAGTGAAACAAGGCTGTGCTTGCTGTCATATATTTTAGCTTGATGTTTTATGCCATGGTATCAAACTACTTCAATGAAGATACATTTGGAATCAAAGTCAGTTACCACACTGAACCTAAATTCTTTAACTTGTAAAGGCTACAAATTAAGACCAGAATGGAGGATGTTTGGTACTTGATTATCAGTTTATAGATGACTGTGCACTCCATGAGTCTCTGAAGCTGAGATGTAACAAAGTATGGATCAGTTTTCTGCTGCTGGACTAATAGCACCAAGAAAACACAGAGCCAGCATCAGCCAACAGTATAACATCCATATATATGGAACCATTAATTACAACAAATGGAGACATTTTACATAGTATGATTAAGTTCACGTCCTTTGGAAGTCTTCTTTCCAAGGATGTACACATTAATAATGAGGTTGACATGCACACATTGCCAGATCAGTGTTTGAGAGTCTCTGAAGAAAAGTGTGGGAGAGTAGAGGTATTAGACTGACTACCAAATTGAAGATCTACAGAAAACATTGTGTTGAACTCATTGCTATATGCCTGTGAAATCTGGACAGTTTACCAGCACCATTCCAGGAAACTGAATCGTTCCAATTTAAATTGTCTTAGGAAGATCACCTGGCAGGAGAAGAAACTAGATACTGAGATTCTTTCTTGAGTTAACCTGCTAAACTCTTCTGTAGAGAATGCAATATTCATTGGCTTAACTATGTTCAATGTCAAGCATATACTCACCTAAAAGATTCTTTTATGGAGAACTCACATAGAAGAATATCATCAATATCTGTCTTAAGATCTTTCAGCTTGATTCCTAGACATGGAAGGTACCATCCAGTAGGGCATGCTCTCATCTTTGAGCAAAGAAGAATTGAAGTTGCTCAAAAACCACACAGATTTAGAAATTTCCCCACAAATGTTCATATGGGTTATTTGTGTCTGATCTGGGGTAGAGTTCCAAACTCATATTGGTCTGATCAGAAAAAAAAAAACTTGACACATTGTGACTTGATTATGTCTTAGTGATGTCATTTTGTTCCTCTTTGAGAAAGGACAAATATATACATATGTAGTGAATATGAAAGGCAGAATTTCTATTCAAGTCTGCCAATCTTCAAGACCAGCACTCTACACTGGGCCACACTTCTTTGGAAATTATCTACTATTAGAGTAGCTTATCTCCCAAAATAACAGCAGTACCATCATATATGGGTATAGCACTTCAAAGTATTTATTCCATTTGCACATAACTCATTTGATCTTCTCAGTATTCTGTGAGATAGATACAAAAGTGTTTTATAGATTGCCCCTATTTTATGGATGACAAAATTGTTAGATGACTGTTGTCATTGAATAATGAACATCAGGATTTGAATCAGAGACAAATTAGTCTGGTAGTTTTCTTACGAAAACCAATGGCATTTTTCAAATAGAAGGGTTAGTATTATCTGTAAAGGATCTCATAGAAGAGATTATTGAAACAATTTAGATTGGAATAGATAACACCTATAGTTAACTCCAACTCTAAAATATTTTAAGTACTTAATCTTATGATTATAGTCTTATGCAATTCAGGATCATCATCCAAATTAAAACAAAAGCAGCAGGTGATAACTATTTCCATACTCCTTGAAAAATGTAGTAGCTAGCTTATCTTCTACTACTGTGCCACATCTCAGAATTTGATGCTTCAAATTTAAAACAGATAAGCAATCAAGTATCATGTAGATTCTGTGTTTAGAGCCATTACACATTCTAGAAAACATTCTCCTTTTATTTTCTAAGCACTTTTTATTTACTCTGGTGTGAGGTTTGCTAAAAAAAATACATGAATATACTTAAAAAAATTGAAAGCATACTAATTCTTGGACTACTTCCATTTCAAAATGAGAGGGGTTAAAAGAAGGAAGTGCTTTAATTATCTTTTATTTATGCTGACCTCACAGAAAAAATAATCTAGTTTAAACAAAGGGTTTGAAAAACCCTTTGATCATTCCACCAAACAAAATTAAATTTTACTTGATTATTATTAATTTGCAATTAATAATGTTCAAGTTCAATTGGGAGTTCAGGTCATATTTATAATGTCATATTTATAATAACATACATCTGGATGAAAAAGTAAAAAATATTAGTTTTAAATATTTGATTTCCCGAACATCTGGATTTGAGGCATGATTGTGACCCATATCAAGACTGTAAAGAAAATCTGGGTGAAATGTTTTAGGTGCAATTCACTGAATCTTTTTAGCATCACACACAAGTATATGTGTATTAGATATATATCTATGTCAAATAATTTAATCCAATAAAATAAATATTTATTATGTGCCTGCATATGCCAAGCACTATGTTATGTTCTGGGAATATTAATAAAGAGAAAAACAATCCCCACTCTCTATGAGCTTTCAATATAAAAGGGAGAGGATAACATACAGAGGAGATAGGAAAATGGAGTGGAGGGAGCAATAGGACACAGGGAGTACCCCACATGAGGGCAACTTCTTCCATGGAGATGACACCAGGAAGGGCAGATACAGTTCATTGATTGACCTAAGAGTACTAGTTTTAATCAAGGAAGACAATGGTTTGAATTTGCTATTCAACTTTCTAACCCTCAAAAGAAGATGAAGAAAAGACTGAGAAAGAATTAATCTAGACTTGAATTAACAGCATGATAGTGGATTTATAAGAGTGATCTAATCCTGGGATAAGCATGCTGGGTAGGGAGTATGCATATTTGGGATCCAAAATAATATTAACATATTATATGTACACAGAAATTTATACTTGTAATGTAATGTATTTTTGTCTTAATATCCTTTTTCCCTTGGTTCTAGTTACTTTAGGTATATCAATTTAGTTTGACCCTATTAAGTAACCCCCAAATTTCTTTGTCCTTCCTGCTCTGATTGACCATACTATCAGTGGTAGATTAATCACTTTCTGAAAACTTTTTATTATTCATCATACTCAATCAAATAATTGAAATTGAAATGTGGACAATATTTTTGTAAAGGTACACAGTAAACTAGTAAATAATTAGAATATACAAACAGTATTCTTTTATTTCAGTATAAGAAAAATGTTGCTTTAATTCAGAAATGAATGCAGCTTCAGCCGCTTGGGAGTAAACAATAGAAATCTACATATACCATAGAAGACAAGATGGAGTCTCCAGAAAGGCAGAAAAATATTTTATTTAGTTAGGAGGAACCTGGTTTACCTTTTTTGCTCTGTGTCCTAAATTGATCCCACATTCCTCTGGACTTCCCATGCCCCTGTGAGAGAGTTTGTTCCAGACTTTTGTGGATTTATTTTTTTGTACAAGCTTTTTAAATATGTTTTTTAAACTTTTTCTCCTTGTCTGATTGATATTGAGTAGCATAACAGTTGGAATCTTATGATCAGCAGTCTTTGAAAACCCTGACCGTGGTTACATCAAGATAAATACATGGTTTATAATAATGAAAGTATAAGTGATTTTGTTTTGACACAAGTTAAACAAATCAAAGAGATAACTGATGTTTAAGAAAATATTCCTTCAATCTTATAAAAATATTTCCAAACAAATTCTTGTGCCAGTTTATGCAGTTCCAATAAAATAACCAAATGTGTACAATGAGATTAAAAAAAACAGAAAAATGTGAGAGGGAAAATTTGAGGAGTCCAAATTTTCATATGTTAACATGAAGGTATGAACTGGATATTTACATTTTTCAGAATAAGTGTATTTTTAATGAAATATAATTGAACTTGGAATCAGGAGACCTGGTTTTATCTTACTTTTAACTTTTATCTTACTTTTATGATCTTGTGAAAATAACTCAATTTCTTTAAATGGAAGTGTCTCTTGTTGCACACTGTGGATACTAATATCTTCACTATCATTAGTAAAGAGCCATTTTAAAAATTCTTAGTAAAATATGATATACTGTATAATTGTGAGTGATTATCATTGTTATCTTCCAGCAGAAGATAGCTAGTAAGGCAGCTCAAAAAGTTAAAATGAGGCAATATTAATGTAAAGGTATATCATATTATAGTAATATGAGAATATTAGAATTTCAGATGTAGGGTAATTTTTATTATCTGATACTGATTAAAATAAACACAGTCAAGTGAAGAATATGCACAATTCATGTAAATGAAGAACTTTCTGGAAGTCAAACACTAATTAAATGAAAAATCATTGAAAATCTCAGATAGTAGATGATGAAACACTGCCAAACATCAATATTAAAAATGAATTTCACAAGTATTAATTGCATGTTGACAATGTAATATAAATGTTTTGAAATAAATTTTTTGGAATATGAAAGAAATTTTTTATTAATTTTATACCATATTGTCTATTGTTTTTCCAATGGTAGGCATTTATTTTTAATTATAAATATATGGATAAGAATTAAATATATATAGGTGAGTCAGCAACAAAAGTGAGACATTGTTAATGTTTTTGTTTTTTTGTGCATCCCTCTTGTAATTTTCCTTTTATTATTGTTGAGAAAGTTAGTAAAATACGTACTTATGAAATAGGCTCTGATCCGATTTCACCAGACTGCAAATTTAACCACTCAGACCTGGGTTGATGTTTAAACTCCTAGCAGATATTAGGGTAGGGAAACATGACTGTTCATTTGAGGAATTTCCAACAAACCAATCCTGAACAGTTTGGTCAGGCATGCTATTTGGAATAAAATGTCCTACAATTATATTGCCATAAAATTTCTAAATATATTTTATTTTGTTAAATATTTCCTTATCACAGTTAAATATTTGAATTGATTTCCAATTCTTTTCCACCACATTCTGAGCTAGTAGTGGCATTGTTGGGTCAAGAGGGATACTTAATTTTAATTTTATAGCTCTTTGGGCATAGTTGCACATTCTTCTCCAGAGTAAGTGGACTATTTCTTAATACTACCAATGATGTATTATTATACCAATTTTTCCACATACTCTCCAGTATTTGACTTTTTCCTATCATATTTAAAAATATGATTGTTTTCAAATGATATATCAGAGTGGTTTTAGTGCTTTTTTATCTAATCAACATTAATTTAGAACCTTTTAATGTTACCAATGCTTGTATATTATCTCTATTTTACTTATATACAGAGTACATCATGTCGGAATAGACAAATCAAAAGCTGGAATTAAGGTTACAATGTGAAGTATCAACAATCTCAGTTATACACATGATACCACTCTGATGCAAAAAGTGAAGAATTAAGAAACCTTAATGGAATTGAAAGAGCAATATTAAAAAATAAACTGACTTGAAGTTTACCACACATACACACAAAGAAACACTCTAATATTATTGGCAATTGATCACAGCAATTCCTACCAAAAAAGAGGAAGAAGAAATGGAAGCACTGACAGATTTTTTATTCTTGGGCTCAAGAAATTAAAACAACACATGTTCTTTGGAAGGAAACCTATGACAAATCGGTATAGCATATTAAAAAGTAGAGACATCATCTTGCAAAAAAAGGTACATATAGTCCAAGCTATGATTTTTCCAATAGCAATGTATGGATGTGAGAACTACACTAAATAAGGAAAGCAAAACACCAAAAAAATCAATGCTTTTGAATTTTGGTACTGGAATAACTTTTGTCAGCCCCTTTGACAACATGAACAAATTACAGTACTTAAAGGAATCAAGAACATTCACTGGAAAAACAAATAGTGAATCTGAAGTATATTTACTTTGGTAAAATAATGAGAAGATTCATTGGAAAAGATCCAGATTTTGGGAAAGATTGTAGGCAAAGGTAGTTGGTAACAGAAGAAGATAAAAATGTACAGATCCATGGAAGCAAAGAATATGAGTCTGGACATATGTTGGGAGATAGTGGAAGATATGAAGTGCCTGACATGCTATAGATCATGAGGACAAGAAGTTTTGGGCTTTTTTTCCCTAGCTCTATTATATAATTCTTTGGTTGTTATTGCTATGGGACTATGTAAATTATTTTATATAGAATTTTCTTTTTAAACATTTTATTGGTTTGGGGTATCCTTAAGGAATGAATATTTCTCCAAAGATTTGTATTTAGTTATATGAAAAGTATTTTATGATTATGTTCATATAGTCTTTGGATTTTTCTTGGCAAGTAGACTCCCAAGTATTTTATATTATCTGCAATTATTTTAGATGGAATTTTTTCCTACCTTTTGCTGCTGGTGTTTATTGGAAATTTATATAGAAATGTTGATGATTTATATGAACTTATTTTATAGCCTGAAAATTTGCTAAAAATTTTAAAGTATTTTAACTAGTTTTTTACTTGATTCTCTAGAATTCTCTAAGTCTGGCTTTATATCAACTGCAAACAGTTATGGTTTTGTATCCTCATTGCTTATTTTTAGTTCTTCAGTTTCTTTTTTCTTGTTTTTTTTCCTTGAATGAACATTTTTAACAAAAATTTTGATTAATAGTGGTAACAATAATGAAAATTCTTGATTCACCCTGATCTTTTAAGGAAGACTTATAATTTATCCCCTTTATAGATAATGCTCTTTGTTTCATAGATTAAAACTTATTTTAATGACTCCATTTATTTCTATACATGTTAATAGGAATAAATCTTGAATTTTATCATCTTTTCTACATAACCATATTTTAGTTGATTTGAACACTTCTAACATAGCTTTCCTAATATTTAACCAGTCATAAATTTCTGGTATCAATTCCATGTATTCATAGTATATTGTGTTTTAATGCATTCTTGCTAGTATTTTATTTGTTTTTCATTATATATTCATTAATAAAACTATTCCATAGTTTTCTTTTTTGTTTTTGATCTTTCTTCATTAGAAATCAAAAACATATTTGTGTCATGAAATGAATTTCTATGACTCTTTTATTTGCCATTTTTTAAAATAGTTTATAAAAATATTGGAATTAATTGTTCCTTAAGAGTTTGAATGAAGTAACTTGTAAATTCATCTGATGTTAGGATTATTTTTTTTCTTATAGAGCTCATTCTTGCTATTTCTATTTATTTTTCTATGATAGAATTATTTTATTGTATTTCCTCTTTTGCTCTTCTAGACAATTCATATTTTTGTAAATAATATACCATTCCTTTACATTGTAAGTCTTCTTTCTAATTTTTTAACTATGTCCAAATCATTTATATGATCTTTCATTTATTGATATATGTATTAAGAAATATAAAATTTCCCCTAAATACTGTATTGGCTGCACACTACAAATTTTGTAATACCATTGTTTCCATTTTCTTTAATAAAATTATGTACCTAATCTAAAATTTCAATTAATTTGATTTGTTTTTGATCAATTCTTTCCTTTAATATTAGACTATTGAATTACCAATTAACTTTCAATCTATAACTCCATTGGGGTCTACTGCTCCAGAATTTGATTTGAGAATATTTTCAAAAATAGTTTGAAAGAGAATGTTGATAGATTCTGTAGTAGTTCTCCCTATTTTCTGCCATCTTAGTTCAACCCTTGAAAGCCTAGCAAACAACTTTAAATGAGAAACAAAGGTAAGTTCAATCTATAGATACCATCAGTATTGGGTTGGAAAAGATACATCATAAAAATTAATCAAAGTTCTTTTAGTACACATTAATTAGACAGAATACTTAATACCAGAATTTTGCTGTTTCAAGATTTATTCAATATGTCATTGCATTCTGATTTCCCAATTCTAATTTTTAGGGTTTTTATTTTCTCCAATTAACTGTTCTGTTTCCTTTTCCAGTTGATCAATTTTTATTTTTTGAAATGTTACATTCTTTTTTTCAGTGGGTTATTTTTGCTTTTTAAAGAAGTTGATTTCTTTGGTCAATTATTCTTAATTTTCCTGCATGGCTCATTTATTTTTTCCATTTTTCTTTTTATTCTGTTCTTTGGTTTTGAAATTCTTTTTTTTAAGCTCTTCTATGAGTTTTTGAATTTGAGTACAATTCATAGACTCTTTTGAGACTACTGCTGTGGGTAACTTTTCATTGTTTTCTTCTTCTGAGGTGGCATTATTATCATCTTTATCTGCGTAGTAGCTTTCTGTGGTGATCCTTCTTTTAGCTTTTTTGCTCACCTTGAAATATCTGAATTGTAATCCTGGGATATAGGGAGTATACATTCACACTTTTCATTTTGGGACTGGGATGTGGCTTGTTGTTGGCTAAGATGTCATCTATGCAGTCCAGGTCTTGCCTTTGCAGAGATTTATTTCCACCTTTCTATCCAGATTTGGCCTATGTAGTGGTTTGTTTTCAACCCAGTTCTGTCTTTTACTCTGGTGTTCCCACAGGTCAGATTTTGTTTTGGTTTGGGACCCTCCGCACTGACAGGACCTGGACTGCACTGTGGCTAAAAACCTCACACTAGTTTTCCCTTTCTCCTGCTTAGTTGGGCTTTATTTTCCCCTTTCCCCTAAAGAGACAGACCTTCACTGAAGATTCTTGGTGGGATCTGAAGCTTTAATGTCTGTGCAGAGGCTTCTTTTAACTTTGGTAGGGAAAAGCTCTGGGAACATGTTAGCTTCATGTCGTCATCTTCCTGTAACTTGATTTTAACCTTTTGTTTAGATAGGTCTCTGATTCCAGAGTGGTGGAAGCTATGTCCAAACCTTTTGAGGGTTTTGCAACTGTTTTCAGAGATACTTCTAGAGATCTGTAAATTGCAATTTCTCCAAGGGCTTATGATCTAAGGAGTTTTTGCCTATTCTCCCGGATTGTGCTGGGGTCTATATGATCTCAAAACCCCTTTCTGTGCTGGTTTGTAAAGAATGTCCCTGCTCCTCTTCTGTAACAAGTTCTATTATGTTTATGCTCCTCTTCCTGGGATTGGGGTCCCAAACTACAACACAGTTCTGAATATGGGCAAAGCAACAGAGTCCTGCCTCAGTGATAGCAAAGAGACCTCTGTAATCTCCCTCCCCCCCACCTCCTTGTCTTTCATGGACTGTGAACTTTAGAAACAATTGCCATTGCTGATTCACTGGTTCCTGAAGCCTGTTTTGGGTCTGCCCTAGTAAAGCTTGCACTAAATTCTATTCCACTCTCACCCTAGTGCAGCAGAGTTTTACTGCTTACCTTCCAAATTGTTCTTGGCAACCTCTGGACTGAGAGGTTTGGAAACTATTCCCCTACTTCCAGCTCCTGGATTGCAAGGTTTGGTTTGGTCGGGAGTTACCTGGACTGCCCTGTGCTCCTCCCACCTTGCCTGTCTTCCATGTTGTCTTGGGCTGGAAAATTGCTTCACTCACTCTTTTTGTAGGTTCTGACACTATAGAAAAAGTTTAGAGTGAGGGACTCTAAACTCTAAACTGTCAACTGTATTTAGAGTGGTTTGGAAGAGAACTTGGGCAAGTCCCCACCATTTTTGCTCCACCTCCAATTTGGGGGTTTTCTTAACAAAAACCCAGAGTGATTTGTCATTTTCTCTTCCAACTCATTTGACAAATGAGTAAACTAAGGCAAACAAGATTAAGTGACTTGCCCAGAATCACTAGTAAGTGTCTGATGTGGAGTTTTTTTTTTAATTTTTATTTAAGGCGATCGGGTTAAGTGATTTGCCCATGGTCACACAGCCAGGCAATTATTAAGTGTCTGAGATCACATTTGAACTCAAGTCATCCTGACTATGGGCCAGTGCTCTATCTCCTATGCCACCTAGCTGCCCATGATATTGAGTTTTAATTAAAATTTTCCTATCTCCCAGCCCAGCTCACTATCTCCTGTACTATCTATCTTCCACCTTTAATTGGCTATTAGATGAAATTAGCTCAATATGTTGGAATTTCTATAATTATTTTCCTTGTACATCAAAACTATTTCTAAATAAATGAACTAAACAAATTCACTTCTTTGGCTGCTAGTCCTAGGTAGTAACTCAATCAAATTGTGAAAAATCAAACTTATTGTTAACTCATGTTTTAATCATATTTTTTGAAATCTACTCCTCATCCAATAGTCTCTCTAAATAATAGTTAAATGAAATTAACTAACACAGGATACTTTGACAAATATATATATATATATATATATATATATATATATATATATACATATATATATGTATATACATACACCTAGATAGATAGATAGATAGATAGATATAACTAAATAGAGGGTCATATTTTATCATTCATTTTCCAGGTCCAAAACTGTTTATCATAATTAATCATGTATTGGGTACTTTTTAATCTTGTTTCTTAGATACTATTTCAATACTATGATAATTATGACTTTTCTTCATTTTAGAAATTTTAATTTTAGTGTTCTTTTATTTTTCCTGTATTCATTAATAGTTTATTTTGTTTTCTTGTGTTTATTGTTATTACGAGGCAATAATGTTTTATTTAAGCTTCTTCAGTTTTCCCACAACTGATATGAAACAATTTCTTGGGGCAGCTGAGTGGCGCAGTGGATAGAGCCCCAGTCCAGGAATCAGGGGGACCTGAATTCAAATCCAGCCTCAGACACTGAATAACTACCTTGCTGTGGTGACCTTGGGCAAGTCACTTAACTCCTTGTTAAAACAAACAAAATAATGATTTATTTTTCTTTCCCCCCCCAAGATCAAAGAATACTATTAAGAATATTGTGGGATAAATGAGACTCATCTCTCTTTGCTCCTTGGGGGAAAAAAATCAGATGAACAATAAAATCATCCTACCCATTTGCTTCCATATTCATGTTTATGTACAGAAAGATTTTTATACAAATTCTGTTTTGCACTCATGTACAGAATAGTAGGTTATTTTAGCAGTTGATATTACCATTAATGGAATTCAATAAACCCATAGAAAGTAGTAAATATGTAGTAGACACAAGAATCTTTGTATACAGTGCCATATTATAGTTACTTATCTTATTCAAATAGCAAACCTCACAAAAAGCCAATTCTCAGTGATTCATTACATACTAAAATACACCTTAAAATTATTAAAATCTTGTCTTCAAAAGCTTTAGCAAATGTTTATATAGTGAATTAGATCTTTTCTTATCTAGTTTTTGGATTGGAAAACATATCAATATCATAGGATCATTGGATTTAGAACTGCAAAGAATCTTAGAAAATATCAAGTAGAAAAATATCTACAAAGATAACATGGAAAATAAATAATATACTACAAGTAATAGGATGCTTATGAAAATAAATGCAGGATGTTGGCTAATGGGAAGATTTTTTAATGTCTAAAGGTATCAAGGAAGAACATAAGTGTAGATAGAATTTGAGCTGGGCATTAATGAATGTTATTTGCTAAGTGAAAAAAAAAAGAATAGGCGCTTCTAACTTCAGGAACAAACAAATTAAGGTATGGAGACTTATTTAAAGTATATATTGAGTGGCAAATACTTGTACAATTTAATTGGATCACAGGACAGAGCAAAAAGTGATAAAGATAGATAAAATGAGTTTGTGAACTACCACAAATACCAAACAGAGGACTTATACTTTTACTTGAGAAGAGGTGCTTTCAATTATTCAGTAGAAGAGCTCTGTAAATAATCTTTTAAAAATATTATTCTGGAATTTCTTTCAAGAATTAAATGAAGGAAAGCCAGAGTGGAAACAAGAGGATTAGTAAAGCAGTTACTGCATTATTCCAAACAAGTGTTGACAATGATATGGTGATGAAACCTTCAGGTCATTTGCATTAAGATAGGGGGAGATGCTTGTGAGAAGTGTTCTTGAGATATGATATACAGGTTAACATCACTGGTTTCAAGGAATGAGAAAGAGAAAATTTAATTTCAATTTTAAGAATATGGCATCAAGTGAAGTGTAGCAGCACATCAAAAAGAAATAGTGAAATGAGAAAGGATTTTTTTGGGGGGGAAGGGTGCAGAGGGTTCCAAGGCAATGGGGTTAAATGACTTGCTCAAGGTCACACAGGTAGTAAGTATCAAATGTCTGAGTTTGGTTTTGAACTCAGATCCTTCTTACTCCACTGCTGCTCTATCCACTAAGCCACCCAACTGTCCTAAAATGAGGAGTTTCAAAGTTTGGTGTTGGGCATATTGAATTTGAGATACTAGAAAGATAATTGAAAATTAGTCATAGAAAGAGTTCCAAATTGCTCTCTAAGCTGGTTCAATCAGTTGACAACTTCATGAATGGAGCTTTAATGACCCAGTTTTCCACATTCCCTCAGGCTTTTATATTTATCCTTTTTATCATATTAGTCAATCTGCTAAGTATTAGGTAATAGCCATTGGTTTAGTTTTCATTTTTCTAGTCAATAATGATTTATATGACTATGGATAGGTTCACTCCTTCATTTGAAAACTACCTATTAATATCTTTGATGATTTATTGAGAAATGCATTCTAGTCTTTTGACTTTACCTCAGTTCTCTATATAGTAGGGAAATGAGTGCTTTAGCAGAGAAATGTGGTGTAATTTCTCCCTATAGTTATAATTGCTGTGTTTTCCCATTTATCTTATTTCCCTTCCCCATTTGTCCTTTTCTGTCACTTTCTCTCTTTGCCCTCTTCCTCCTCAAGTGTTTTGTTTATGACCACCACTTCCACTAATCTGCCCTTCCTTCTATCATCCCTTTTTTTCAGGTTTTTGAAAGGCAAATGGGGTTAAGTGGCTTGCCCAAGGCCATACAGCTAGGTAATTATTGTGTCTAAATTGGTATTTGAACTCAGGTCCTCCTGACTCCAGGGCCAGTTCTCAATCCACTGCACCACCTAGTCACTCCCTTCTATCATCCTTTTTTGCCCTTTTTCTTTATCTCCATTATCCCCTACTCCTATGAAATATAAATTTCTATGCCCAACTGAGTGTCTATGTTATTCCCTTTTTGAATCATTTCAGAAAAGAGTGAGGTTCAGATGTTGCTCACCACCTTCCTATTTTGCTTCTCTTATGTGAAATAATTTACTCACTTCTACCTCCCTTCCCCTTCTCCCATTGGACTCTTCTTTCTCACCCCTTAATTTTCTTTTTAGATATTGTCTCATTATAGTTACACATCTTTCTAATTCTTAATCTTATTTTCTTGATGTCTCAAGGAGTCATTAATTTTATTTGCTCAATTAGAAGTTTTTAAGGAAGTTTTTCCTTCAGTGAGTTTCTTTGGTTCCTTTTTCATTTGGCCAGTGCTGGTTCTTAAATGGATTTTTGTGTTTCTTTTACCATCTGACCTATTCTGTCTTTTTTTTAAGTTTTATTTTCTTCCTGACTTTTTCTTCTTTATTTACCATGCATTTAGTTCATTTTTCCCTTTTTGTTTCTTTTCCCAATTGTTCCTTTCTTATTTGATTTTTGAAATATTTTGAGCTTTTCCATGATTTTTTGGGGGGGATCTGAGACCAATTCACATTATTCTTTGAGGCGTTGAATGTAATAGTTTTGATTCTTGTTTTCTTTTAAGTTTGATTTTTGATGTTCCCCATCACCATAGTATCTTGATCATTCTCTTTTTTTTTACTGCTTTTTTACTCTTTACTTGTGTGTTCAGCTTATCGTTTTTTCTTTTATTTTTATGTTAAAGTTCCCTTCTACTCCTGGAGTGAAGGGCTAGTATCGCCAGATTCAGATCTTTCATCCTGCTATTTTCAGTTAGTTCAAGGGTACTGAAAGTTTTTGGTTCTTTCAAGGTGGTTTGCTCTAAGGTGAGATGTGTTCACTGCTCTCCTGGTCTGTGCTCTGGTCTGTGACTGGTTCTGTGACCTTGGCCCCTGTATCCTTGATGCTGCATGTTTTAATGTACTAGTGCTCCTCCCCTCACCTTTGGACTTGGACCCAATTGGTTTAATATATATGAGTAATGCAACAGAGTCCCACATTCACCACCAGCAAAGAATTCCTTATGATCTTCTAAATAATTTTCTGATGCTTTTGTAATTCTCACTAAACTGGGCTTCACTCTCACCCCAATAAGAAGGATCTTGTCTGCTGACCCTCTAAGTTGTATTGAACTGGAAAATTGTGGCATACCTTCCTTTGGTTGATTCTGTTATTCAAGAATTAATTTTGAAGGGTCATTTTAAAGTGGTTTGGAGGGGAACTAGGGAAAGCTTAGGTTAAGTTCCTGCCTTTATTCTGCCATACACAATAACTGCTGACCTTTGAGAGAAAATGTGAGAGAGAGAGACAGAGAGAGAGAGACAGAGAAACAGAGAGAGGGAGAAAGAGAAAGAGACAGGGACAGAGAGACAGAGACAAAGACATACAGAGAGAAAGACAGACAGACACAGATAGAGACAGAGACAGAGAGAGAGAGAGAGAGAGAGAGAGAGAGAGAGAGAGAGAGAGACAGAGAGATAGAGAGACAGAGAGACAGAGAGAGATACAACACAGTGGAAGTACAAATGCAATTTCAGTCTCAGCAAATTAAAATGAATTTCAGTTGCAAGGATGGTTAGGAGGTAAAAAAGCAGCTTCTTCAAACAGTTTAAGAGTGAGGTTGAAGAGGGAATTAGAATTGTAGCTGAATTGTCCTGAAGAATAATAGGAAGGTTTTAAAAATGCATTATGAAGGAATTAGTATAATTGCTGGATAATGGGAAAAAGGTCAAGCGTAAGAAAAAGTTTGAAAATGTTTGACAGTTGGTAAGGGGTCAGTGACTGTTGGAGAAGTTGGACTGGGAATTGAATTCTAAATTCAAATCGAAGAAAAAGTCACAGATTTTACTCTTAGCTTTCACTCTGCTATAGCAGAGATATTTCTTCCTCTTAATTGTAAAGAAGAAGGAAAAAGGGTAATAATGCTGAGAGGTTTTGTGTAATGGAGGAAAAGAACTAAATAGCTAGCAGAAAGACACCTCAATATCCTAAATCAGGTAGAAGATTAAGATCTTTAATTTTTAATGATTATGAATGAGAAGAGGGGTAAAATTGGTTCTGAAAAAAAGGGGGGGGGAAGGTTAGAATGGTTGGGAGAAACAGATGACAGTAAAATAGAAGAATTATCAAGCAGCAGCAAAAGCCTGGCAGAAAATATGCCCCATGAATTTATATTATGTGAGTTTGATTTCTTGAACTTTACCAGTGATTCTTAGCAGCCCTGGAACTAGAAGAGAGGAAACATATAGCAGATCACATTCAGAAATAATTATTTGCAGACTGGGAAAATAGTGGGGATAAGAAATTCTTTGGTAGTAGCTAATGAAGCACTAAAGTGACAAACCACAGGAGCAAAGGTAGAAGACAAGTGAAGCCAGAATGAAGATACTGAACAAAGAAAATAGGGAACAGTCATGGGACTGAAGATAAAGCCAAAGCAAAGAGTAGGTCTATAGCATAAAGTAGAGAAATGAAAATCTAAGCTGAGAGTGAAATTTTCCAAGTAATGGATTCTAGAACAATGCAATCCTAAAGGACAATGTGATGTAAATTGTGACCATGTAGATATGTAACAAAGGACTCTGTCATTAAGAAATTCAATAATTCCTATGATCAAGCTTACAGAATGATTAGTATTATGAATACTGAACTCCCTAGAGAAGACAGAAGGAGATGACATAGAAATTAAAACAATGGATGTCAAATTATTAGTCTACTCTGTCTAATGATCCAATGAATCACAGAGAATGGAAGAAAAAAAATATTTGCCAAGTGGTGAGGGTGACCTCAGGAAATAACCAGGTTTTTATTAAAACGAATGCTTATAAGTAATATTCATTTAACAAATTTGCAATAGGAAGCTCATTGACTTTTTTGCAAGTGATTTATTCTGGCTTATTTCATATTCCAAATGAGGTAATTTGACCACATTATCTTCTACCTCTAATTCCTCTGATCCTATGCCAGCTAGTAGGTAAGCATTTATTTCTTTCTGTTTTTGTTTTTGTAAGGCAATGGGGTTAAGTGACTTGCCCAAGGTCACAAAGCTAGGTTAATTATTATCTGAGGCTGGATTTGAACTCAGGTACCCCCAACTCCAGGATCTGTGCTCTAATACACTGTGCCACTTAGCTTCCCCAAAGGCAAGGATTTAGCGATCATCTATGGAACACTATGCTAAATTTAGGGAATTAAAAAAAAAATACAGGGGCGGTTAGATGGCGCAGTGGATAGAGTACCAGCCCTGGAGTCAGGAGTACCTGACTTCAAATCCGGTCTCAGACACTTATTGATTATATAACTGTGTGGCCTTGGGCAAGACACTTAACCCCATTGCCTTGAAAAAGCAAAAAAAAAAAATGGCTATAGTTCCTTGATCTTAGAAACTTGCATCTAACAAAGGAAGCAACATATACATATATCTATAAATAGAAGATACATATAGTATAAATATAAGAATAATGTGGGAAAAGGGCTAGCAACTAGAAAATTCTGGTTTTATAACTCAGGTCCATGACTCCAAATATAATATTTTCCCCTCTATACTAAACTTTCTTTATTTTTGATGTAAATATATCAATTCGCATTCATGTAAAATTAAATGGCAAGCTATTAAGTATTTTCATGTCAGGAATTAGGTATAGCCTCATGCAAGATTAATTTTCAATACTTAGATATTTAAACTTTTTGGAGATTAATCCATAGGGATAATTATCATAATATCAAAAACTATTATTTGGGAATCATTGACACCGAACAACAGCAGGCCACTTGCAAATGGAAAATGATTGCAAACGACTACTAAGAACAACAAAGATAATACTTCTCTAGGGGGTCAGTCAGAAATTAGATTAAGGACTCATCACATTTATTTGGCTTTAAGTATAAAATGTGCTATATTGTACCATAATTACACTTATTGCTTGTGCCTGAGGGATTTTAAAACTGACAAGAATTTTTATAAAAGAAGTTGTTTGTAACTTACATCTGTAACAAGATTTGTAGCAACATCTGTTCTGCATTTCAATGTTGCTTTAGCAGCTGGGCTGTGGAAATTGACAGGGTGAAAAATGAAGGGTTTATTTTCTCTTTATTTTTTGGTCATTTTCTTTTCTCCATTTGTTTCTCTTTTTTTCTAAGTTAGTTCAATATTTGTCAGAATTTCTATATTTGAAACAGGAAGCTTTGAGTATTGTTTGAAAGGGATTGGGGAGCTAAGTTCTCTGTTGTTCAAGGTTGTATATACAATTTAAAACTCAGGACTAGAAGTGAGAATTTCTATTTCTTTCTGTATCTGCATTTCACTACAATTGGATATTTGCACATAGGGGGCTAGCTTGACAGACTGTGCAAATTATCTTTTGCATGTGCTGAATATCCATATCTTATTTGCTATTTGTGAGGTAGTAGACTATTAAAAGCATTCAAAAATGAGCTCATGTCTAGAAAAAGAACCAAACTTAGTTTCTTACCATCATCTAATTTTTAAAGGAAATATAAAGATGATTTTTGCTTTCGCACTAGTAGTTATGTCTCATAGAGTTAGTCTGTAGTTCTGTATTTTTTAGGCCACTCCATAAAGCTTGCTTAAAAATAAATGAATAATGAAAACTGATCTTATTCAGCTTTCCGAATCATCCATCAGAAGTTGAAATTCTGTAAACTTGCTGAAAGGAACCTCTCTTTGCTTTATGTTGAGATGTGGAATTTCCTTTTTTTTCCTAAAGGAGGGAAGGAGGGTATCAGTTTGCCCATGATGTTTCGGGAAGATTTGTTTTTGGACCCTAAGTAACTGGAATTGGAATTAGGACTTATGATAGCTTTAAATATGCTAAATTTGTGCCTCCTTTCTCATTATTGAGATATGTTATTTAGATGAATTTGGAAATTATTAGTAAAAATTTAATCATTCATTTAAAATCATATTCAGTTTCTGATTGAATTTCAGGATTTATAAAGAAAAGAAGAGATGTCTTTATGAATGCTGCTAGTTATCTAGATCTTATAGCTTTCCGAAATTTTCAATGAGGACTGGAATCATCAGTATAATTGTTTAGAAAGTTAAATTGAGATAAAGTAATATTAATGATGAAACATACTGAGTTAATCACACCATATGTACAAGATTCATAGGCACTGAAATCTAAGTTTAATTTGTATGTGATATATTGACTGATTATGGTGGTAATGTCTTCATCATGGAGGATAACCATATATCCTTTGAGGCAGCTGGAGATAAAGATTATCCTGATTGGCCAGTAAGGATTCCCAGAAATCATTCAGACTTGATTGATTCAGCAGAAATTCAGGGTAATTTATCATCCTTGCTGTTCAAGAAATGTTCATTCAATCTTCCTCATGATTTTACTTCTTGATTGCCTTTTCAAATTCCTAGGTTGGTCAGAATTGAGATTAGTTATACTTTTTCAAGAGAAGACATTTGTTCATTCTTAGTCTATTGCAATATTGCATTATTTAATAGTTAGCCTTCATGCAATTCTTTAAGGTTTACAGAGATCTTTGCTAAATATTAACTTATTTCATTCTAAGAACAATCTTGGGAGATAGATTCTATTATCAGCCTTATTTTAAACACTGAGGCAGGCATATCAAGAATTAGAATCTGATTGAACTCAGCTGTACCTGGCTAGCACTCTATCCACTACACTACTTGATTATCTCCACTGCATCATTTAATTGTCTATAATTTTCTTTTCAATTTAATTTTATTTATTTTAATTACATAAGAAGAACAAGAACTATACCAGGCAAGCATTTTAGGATAAAACTATTTCTGATTCACTCCAAGTATAACTAATCAGTATTATATTTGTTATTTCCAATACTTCAAGAATACATGAAAGAAGGAAATCTACCTTTGAGAAAAAGCTATTGTTGCTTAGTTACCTGGAGAGTTGGAGTAAAGGGAAGGAGACTCTATGCAGATGATAGTGGTGTTTCATCACTATAGGAATTTCTTCTACTGACTGACATCACAACTACATTTTTCTCTTAGTATATACTCTTTAGTAGATGTTAAATTTGGTGAATTTAGCATGCTTCAGACAGCCTATTACAGTGCCTTTTTAAAATTATTAAGATAAAATTTTGAACACAAGCTGTGAAGATCATCACCAAACCTATATTCAAAGTTTTTCCTTCACAGGTAGAGTTATCAATTTGCTTTACATTTGAGCACTGAGATAGGACTTGAGTAGAGATAAGTTTAGAAGAGGAGTTAAAATACAATACCTAGTTATTAATGTGCTAAGGGTTAGCCTTCCTCAACAATCATGAGATCCACATTTCTATACTTGTGCAATTTTTTCCTCTTAAAAACTCCTTTTGAGGAGGGGTGATGGTGGGGGAAGGGTGCTTGGTTTTGACCTAAACCTAAACAGAATCAGAGAGAGTAGGTATACAATAAATAGATGGTCTTCTCTAGATAATAATTCATATATATATATATATATATATATATGATTATTTCTGCTTATTTTTCTTTAAATAAAATAACAAATATGCAAAGGTAAGGAAACTGATATATTTCCTTTGTTCTTTTACCTGCATTTTTCCTTTGAAGAACATTCATATTCTTTATTTGCCAGTAAACACTGGTTGCACATTGCATAGTTACTCTAATTACAGCAGGTAAAATATGAGAAGACTTAAGAAAGAAAACAAATTATTTTTGGAAAGTTTTTGCATTATTTATATAGAGATATACTTATTTCATAAAGATTAATAAATAAAAATTTGAACATATAATTTTCATTCCAATTTTTTCCCATTTTCTAAGCATACTCTTTTCATTAACTTCAGGGTATTTGATAATTGGCATTGTCAGCATATGGTCAAATCTTGTTATTAACATTAGAAATGTTATACATGCATATATATATATATATGATACACACATGCATCATTTATATTCATAAGGGGGAATTATTGTCATATTAGAGTTCCTTTTTCAAGACAAAATAATACTTTAGTCTTTAATTCCCATAATTCAACAGATGGGCAGCAATAATAGGGGCTTTCCTGATCTGGCTAGGATGAGCATTTGATAAAGTCAATGTCTTCAACAGCTCCTATAGGGATCTTTTTTTTCATAAGAAATACATTACTTTGACACTTCTTATTTTGATAGAAATGTAGTTGAATGTAATGCAAAAATAAAACAAAATATTTCGTTAATTGCTGAAACTCCTCATGATTATAGTGACCAAAGGTGCTTCATATTTTTACTAAAAACTGAATGCATAGAGTAGGAAAAAAAGTTTTGGTTCATTAAATGATCAGAAGTTTTTATTAAAAGACCAAAATATTTACAAAGAAAACTGATAATTGTTAAAGACAAATGTTACTAATGCTCAGCACAAAGAAAATACTGAATGTAGTCTTTCATTGAAAAAACAAGATTTGAAGGGATAAGTTGGAATGTAAAATAGAATACTTTAGTTCAAAGAGAATTTAGAAAAGAATAAAGGTTCAAATGTATTATTTGTAGTAGTACTATATATCTAAAAAAATCTAATAAAAATATCTAAATTTCCATAGGTCTTTAAATTTTGTAATGTTATTATATAATTTTATTTGATATTTACATTAACTCTATGTGGGAGATGTTTTTATTATCTTCATTTTAAATGTGGAAACTGCGGTTGAGAACTGTTAATGAATTGAGAAAAGCCATTTAAACTCTCTGGCCATAATTTTTCTTCTTTTGTAAAGCGGTAAAAGAATAATTCTTTTTCCTTCATTCCAAGGTTATTGTGAAGCATAACTATTTTGCAAACTTTAGAATCTTTATACTTATAAATTAGAAAAGAATATAAAATAAAAAAATTAAATGTAAAAAGCAAAAAAAAATGATGAATAAAGATGATAAATGCAACTGTAATAATACCAGGGATTAGAGACAGACTGAGCAGGAACTGAAGAAGGAACATCACAAATTCAATATAGGTGTAAGAAGATTTTCATAAATAATGTGTCAAGATATCATCTTTTGTATAGCACACTAGGTGAATTAGGAAGCATAGTATATTTTAGTGTCACCTGGGTTCAAACTCATGAAGATTCAAGTTCATATTTTGACTCTGCTATGTACTATCTATATGGTAGAGTTACTTGGCCAAGTCACCCTTTAAGGATTTGATCTAGATCACCTCTAAATCCCTTACAAATTTGCATCCACAATCTTAAATTGACGAGAATGATCCTGAGTCATCAAAGCCAAAACATTTCAGTATGAACTGTTTTCATTGAACCTAGCTATTATGCTTATTATGTTATGGGGGCCACTGTATCTCTGTTCTACTAGAAAAATGCAAACTTTGATTAAGATTACCAAGCTGAGAGAACTTAAATGTGTACTCCAAGTCCTTGTATCTCTCTGAAGATCAGTTTATTTAAATTGTGAAAGTCTGACCACCAAATGAATTTGAATATTGTAATTAAGAACTCATAACTGAATCACAGAGAGATTACACTATCTGAATTAGTTAAATCATGGATCTTTTGGTAAATCCAATTAAACTCTGTTTATTAAGGCAAGATAATATATCCTGAAATACCAAAGATAATGAATACTTTTGGAACAAAATTAACTATTTTTAAACAAATAGATAAACAAAGCCTTCACAAATAACTTGAGGGAGATCTGCCTAGTTTTGTACCTCTGTGAACAAGAACTTCTACCTCTGTGAACAACTGCTGAATAAAAATAAATGCTTAATCTCTATTCCTTAGAGATAAGATATATCTTATCTCTCTTTACCTCTATTCCTCATATCACCTTTGATGGTAATCATACCTTCATTTGGGGTCCCAAAACCAACTTGCTCTTTCATAGATATTCAAGTTGTTTGTGCTGAAAGACAACTTTGTGATCTTTTCTGAGTCCTTATTTCACACATAAGGAAATTGAGTTTTGAAGAGGTCAAGCAGAACACAAATGTTCTTTGCTCCTCTATAAATGTCTCATATTTCTATATAAACATAAGAAAAGCATAGAATATTATTTATTTGCCTTTGTTAGATGATTGACATCTTAAATAAAATTAATACACATTAAAGTATACAAAGGAAATTTGCATTTTAAGTGTTTTATACCTAATTGGAGCATAGAGGGAAGTTTAATATGCTGAAGGAATTTCATGCATCACTAAGAGATTGGAAATATTTGTTGGAGGAGGACAATGAGTGGGGGGGAAGCAGAAGTATTAGATTCTCTGCAATCATTCCTGTATTTCTTTTTGTTCATTCAACAAATGTGAATTTAGTGCCTATTATGTGCCTGGGGTTTTGTTCTGTTCTGCAAACTACTTAGCTGATTTTATTTATAAGCTTCATGCATTCAAATCAGGGTGACAATCATTGTTGGGTCAGCCTCTGAGTGTTACAAGGTATCTCAGCAGCCATCTAGTCTTATATATTCATCAAAAAGAAGCTCCTCCAAATATACTCAGTGATTGATCATCTATTCTTTGCTTGGATTCAGGAATTAGGGGAATCTTACTAAAGCCACTGAGATTTCATTCCAATTTGTATAACGCTCATTTATGGCAAGTTTCTTTTTTTCCCCTCAAACATAATTTTACCTATATTCAATTTTTAACAATTACTCCCAATTCTGTCACTTGGTCCTTTGAAAGTGAGGGGCAGGTGTCATGTTCTCCCAGTATTCTAGTCTTTAAGTTAAACCCATTTCTTCAAATGATTTTTGAATCATTTTAACATGAGGTCCTTCATTATCATGATTATTTCTACTCTGAATGTCCTCAGGTTTATTTATGTGCTTCCTAAATCATAGTACCCAGAATAAATAAAGGTTTCCAAATGTGATAAAATTAAGGCAGAGAATAATATTATATTTCATCCCTGTTCCTTAACATTTCACATTTTTTTAAATGAAGCAGAGATCACTAGATATCTTTAGCTCAATATTTATCTGTTGATCTATTAAGAACTTATAGTACATGTACATTCCTAGTTCACTTTTCAGATAAATCACCCTTTAATCTCATCTCCTTCCCCAATTCTGTACTACTGAAGTTGATTTTTTGGAATGAAAGTAGAAGATATTATGTGCATCACAATTATGTCTTCTTATATTCATCTTCATTTTCTGGCCTTTCAAGATATTGTTGCATACTGTTATCCTTTCTGCTAGTGCTATTTCAGCTATGTGACAACTTTTTGCTAAAATGTCTTTTTCTATAGATTCCACCTTGTCTATCTCATACTCTCATAAATGAAAAGGTGGTCAAGACATAGAATAATGTTGGTCCAGTCATACTGGACTGACTCTTTATGATTTTCATTTTTTTTTTAGTTACCATAATCATTTCTTTAGTATTTCTAGATTTTTGTTAGGAGTCAATTAAGCACTGGTCTAATGGATGCAGATTCCTTTTGTCTTCTATTTTCTCCTTAGTTTCTTCTTCTCTATCCTTTCTGCTTTCTTTTTTTTATATTATTTGCCTCTTCCCAATATCATCTGTATTCCACAAATTTTTAAAGATCTCTGATTTATGCTACTTTTTTTTAAGAATTGAAGATTTAATACATCTGAGATTGGGATCTTGAACTCATTAAGGATAGCTACAGACTCTCCTATTTTCCTTGGAGAATCAATGTTAAGAAACCATTTTTTTCCAACCTTTCTAGTACAAAGATTTTTCTATTTTTTTGTTTGTTTTTGTTTTTTGCAAGGCTGAGGGTTTAAGTGACTTGCCCAAGGTCTCACAGCTAGGTAATTATTAAACTGGATTTGAACTTAGGTCCTCCTGACTCCAGGGACAGTACTCTATCCACTGTGCCACCTAGCTAACCCTCAAAAATTTTTATTCTTGAGGATGAAATCAGAAAAGATGATGCTTGATCTGACAAGTTCTCCTTTTACATTCAGGTCCTTGATGTCTTTCTATTATCTTGAAGAAGCTGAGTTTGAACATCGTAGTAAGTTTTCAGATATTTAATCCTACTTTGACTGTTTATTTTTGATTTGCTTCAGAAATCCAAGAATTAGTTTACTGTTATTAACTTTTCCTGGGGTCTGAAATTGACCATTTTTATCATTATTTGTTTGGTTTTTAATACAAGTACCCAAAAGGTCATATCATTCAAAAATGTCTCCAAATTCCTCCTTTGAGAGAGTGCTTTACTTCACTAAGTTTAACTCATAGTTACTCTCTCTGCACAAATTCCCAGTTGAATGAATAGCTGATGTTGTCTGATGCACATAACTTTGTTTTTGTTAGGTTAATAATTATTTTACTATGTGATTCCTCATAAGCTAGTGTCCTGAAATACATCTCTTACTATTTTTCTCCATTCTATTTTTCCTCGCCTGTGAAGTAAAGGTGTTGAACTGAATGATCTTTAAAGCATTTTTCAGCCTTTTATCTATTGAGTTGAATGCATTTCTATAGGAATTATTTTGGCACATGTGTATGTGTTAATGTTATATGAATTAGTTCTATCTTCCTTTGCTTAGTTCAAATGAAAGTGAAGTTGAAGTCTACTTCTCTCAACATCATGTCTTCTTCCCAAATTTTCTTCTTTTCAGTTAATCAAAAACACTACAAAACCTCCTGGGCATCTTTACATTATTTCAGTTTCTCTGTGATCATTGATGTCATTAAGGTTCTGAGAGGACACTTGATTGTGTCCTCCCACATTTAGAAAGTAAACTCTTCTTGTTTCTTTTGATTCTTACATAAGCACTTGAATTTTCAGTTCCAGTGTTTTCATTAGGAATGGTTGGTGGTTATCTAGTTCATTAAGCAGAATTTCTCTCCCCTCCATAGATTTATACTCAGTTTGCAGAATAAATATATATTTTAGTAAAGTTTTTAGAGTTTGTCTTAGCAATACCAGACACACAGCTCCTTTATAATGTTAACTAGGAAATCCTGTTTGATCCTGACTGTGACTTTTCTGTATTTTTTTTTCTTCAACATGTCAGTTCTACATTCTGGCTATTCCTAACTTTTTCCATTTTGTAATTTCTTTTAGGAAGTGACCCAGTAAACTTTTTTTTAGCTTCACCTTTAATAATAATATATTTGGAAAGATCTCATTCATGATTTCTTGGAATATTAAATACATACTGATTGTTTTGGTCAAGATTTTCAAGCAGTCCAATGATTATTAGATATTTTTTCCTTATTTTTTTCCTGGGTCAGTTGAGTTTTTAAATAAAATAACCTAATTCCAGTTGTTTTTTTTTTCAAATTTTTTCTATTTTAACATTTTATGTTAGTGGGATAATTGAATTCTTTTTTGTTTCATTATAATTTTAGGGGGTTTATTATTTAGGTGAAGTTCTGTAAGTCTTATACAAAAGTATTAGTTCTAGTTCTAAATCTTTTCTTTAACACTCACATTTCGTTTCTAAGACAGGGAATCACATTTCATTTATGATTTGACTTTTTAATTTTTTTGTTTTTTTAAAAAGTAATTATAATTGTTCTTGTGACCAAGTGATAAAGCTTAGTATATAGATATTATAGAGCATTCTTTTTCTGGGTTTGTGTCTTGTTGACCCTGGATTCCACAATAACTCTTTATGAGGCATATCATTTTTATTGCTGATTTTGATTTCTGCTCTCTTATTAGAATTAAGTTGGAGGGGGGAGCTAGGTGGTATAGTGGATAGGGCACCAGCCCTGGAGTCAGGAGGACCTGAGTTCAAATCTGAACTTAGACCTTAGGCAAGTCACTTAACCCAGTTGCCTTAAATAAGTACAATAAAAATTAGAATTAAGTTTGCAAACTCATTTTTGTGAGTAGTTGTCACAACTGCTGATTAGTTTTGATTGGATCTCTAGAAGACCAGTGTTGACCCTAGTACCTTTCATCTAGTAGGAAGGTTCTGTGAATTCAAAGCAACAAAAATTGTCATTCCGAGTTTCTTTACCTGGTTACTCAAGTACAAACCCCAAAACTAAACGCACAAATGGATCAAAGATCAGTCATCCAGCTATCACTCCTGTTCCTTATCTTTGCCCAGTACACAGTCTCAAACTCTATGCAAGCTTGCTCTGTGACTGCTTCCTCAACAGACCTTGTGACAAATTGACTCCTTGTATGATGCCTTGACATAGACCCCTCGTGACCATGATTCTTGATCTGGAGAAAAACCCAGAACCAAACTCAATTTATATTACTAGAAAACCCCTTCTGTGTCCCAGGAAGTCTCTCATGGTCTCTTACTGTTGACTTCTGTTAGAAAACATGACTCTATACTTGTGTCTATAAATCTTTTCAGGGTGGTATTTTTCTTATCTTTCCTGGAGTAATGAGGAGAAATATGGACTGTGAAACTTCTTTTTACTTAGCCATATTTTCTAGCCTTCCTCAAAATTTGACACAAAGGTCTTTTCACTATGTTATAGACTTTTAACTTTTTAATCTGAAATGTCATATTTGATGATAGAACTGTTTTGTTCATCAGGTATTTTTAAGAACCAGTTTCCATTTTTATTTTTGTTTTTCAATCATAGCAATCTTTATTTCTTTATTTCTATGAAACATATTTATTTACTAGGCATTACAGTCTGCTCACATTCACCATGATCTTCTTCCTTGCCTTCTGTGTAATGTTTATTTTTAATTCTTCAGAAACAGTAATAGTCCATGATTCACAGTCATAAGACAATATATGAGGATATGTTTGTTTAATATCTTGAATATTCCTTTCATAGGGAAATTAAGTGACTCATCACAAGTCGCAAGCTGATACATGACAAAGCCAATAAATAAATGAAAATTTTCTGAATACCAGGTCAGAAACCTTTCCTCTGTACTATAACCACTCTATAGCTTAATATTTTTTTCATATTAAAAATTGACTATATATGAGAATATTTTTTCAGGAAGAAGATGCTGTTTTAATTATTAAAGAGGACTAACTGTTTTCAAGTACCTTAGCATTAATTTACATGCAAATAAGAAATATAGTAATTGAACATTATTATCAATTAATTTAGTTACTTAGCCCCAAATGCTCTAATAAACAACTCTTGGTTATGTTGGTTTGAGTAACTCAAGGTATTTTACAAAAATTATTTGCATGATTTACTAAAAATGAAATAAAACCAAACCCTATATTTCAGAAAGTTTATTAATTCATATCACTACTCTCTAGTTCTGTAATTTATTTCAATTTAATTAGGGTTTTATAACATGCAGAATTCTGAGAATCCTCCTTTTAGCTATTACCTAAGCTATTACCTAAGCTCAAATAAGTAAAACAGTGAGAGTAGGACACAGTGGGCTTTTCTGTCATAATCATAGACCTAATTAGTAATATCAAATAGGCATACAAACTTGTGGACCCTTAGACTAGAGGCAGTGAAAGAGTTGAAATATTCCAATTTTTTATTCTGATAATATCCATAAGAATTTTTATGAGAATGAATACTAAATCTCCTAGTCTGATAAAAGAATCAAATCCATTTTCAATTGAACATTATTAAAAGATTACCTAACATATTTTTGAAATCTGAAGGGATATTAAGCAACATTATCTCTTTGAGAAATAACCTAAGCAGGTGTACCTGATAAATTAGAGATGATTATTTATACTTACACATCCATAGACATAGATACACATATGCACATGTTCATGACACAAAAAGTATTTCTGTAGATGAAAGCTCAATTCATAAATTTTCTATTTTCTATCTTGTAGTCACTCTGACAGTACAATATAATTCAACCATGATTTTCTTTAAAAAGGAAGGTTCCCTGGGGATAATTGCAATTGATTTGTAAAATTTGATTTACATATTTTAAATTACAAAGTCTAAGAAAACAAAACTTTACTGTGGTCTTTTATCTGTTCCTATCACAATGAGAACTCTGTGGTTTTGTTAGTAGTAATGTTCTATTTACATTCCATTATTTCTACTCCTCCTATGGCTAATATCTGTTCTCCTCATTTCATAGAATGAGAGGATTAATGTAGAGCTGGAAAGAGAGGATTGTTGTAGAGCTGGAAGGGACCTAAGAAGTCATATTGCCCAATTTCCTCATTTTTAAATGAGGAAATTAACACCCAGGTTATTAAAGTAATTTGCCTACCTAACTTTCTCTCTCTCTCTCTCTCTCTCTCTCTCTCCATATATGTATATATATATATGTGTGTGTGTGTGTGTGTGTGTGTGTGTGTGTGTATAAATATATATATATATATGTGTGTGTGTGTGTGTGTGTGTGTGTGTGTGTGTATAAATATATATATATATCTCTTAGAAAAGTAATTTGTCTAACTTTATGTGTATGTGTATGTGTGTGTGTGTGTGTGCTTTAGAGCTGTTTCTTTCCAAAAATCTGAGATGCTTTTCTGACAATAGTTTTATTTATTACTATCTTATTCTGTTTCCAAGTCTTCCTTTCTCCCTCATTCTGACTTAACTTAATTCTTCTCTATTTCCTGGGTCATCATATTTTTAAAAAAATTCAGCTAGTTTTCCTCCATGATTTTGACAATTGGTTCAGATATTTCAATGATGCTTTTATTATAATCCTAAAATTCCATTTTAACTTGACCTTCTGATGTTCTCACTAGATTGACCTTTATGCCTGAATAAAACCTATCTGGTTTCTCTGCTTTCTCATGAATATTACTGTGAATATTACTGGTGAAAACCAAGAAACAATTAGATTCACTCAAACTTTATACAATCTAAAACTCTATACAATTCTACTCCTATAACTAATGATGACATAGATATAGTCCCAAGTTCTTAAAGGCTATCAAAGCAGAACATGAAATTTGAAAAGTTCTAATATTCTAGAAAGTCTCCAACAACAGTTATGATAAGTAATTATACTTATTTTCTAAGCCCAACTGAGATAAGTATATAGAGTTTCACTGCTAGAAAGATAGTGACTTGGTGAATGATTATATGGCCAGGGATTTGACAAAAGAAAAGGTAAATTTTGCCTCTGTCCTATATGGCCCATTTTCTTTTCAGAAAGCAAAATAAAAATTTTAAATTATTTGCTACATTAACTTAGCTGATGGTAGTCTAAATATAAGATCCTTGAATGTGACAAATGAGCCAGTCTATTACTAGAGGAAGTGAATCATATCAATCATGATAATACTACAAAAAATACAAATGGAAGTCGCAGCTATTTGGAAGAATGGCTCACAGGTTCTACTTGGAAAAGCAAATATCAGAGCTAATGAAATTAATTATACTAAACTTCCAAGGACAACCTGAAATATATATATTTGACAATTTGGTCATCTCAGAGTTTAGTATTCATACAAAGCTTTTGCAAAAGGAACAGTAAGAAACTATTTGTGCTTCTGTGCCAATTTCTGCTGAACAGGATGAGGAGATAGGAATTATAAAAATAACTTGAAATGTACTTCCAAATTAAATTAATATATAATTTGTGACATCAAGAAAAGAGAGGGTTTTAGTAGAAAATGCCTTTTACAAAAGGTAGATCAAGAGAAAGAACTAATAAGACTTGTTGAACATAGAGTATATTGATGACATTCAAACTTTATAGGCTCATGAACTAAAACTAGAGCTGGAAGGGATCTTTGGGAATACATTAATACAATTCCATAAATTGACTCCTAAAAAACCCAAGGCCTAGCAAATTAAACTCCTTGTCTAAGGTCACACTGAGAAAATGCATGAAAAGTGGTTATTGAAACCCATATCTAGATTTCCTAATTTGTGCTTTCTGCCATGTATTCTTCTAACAATTCTAACTCTGGTGGTCCATGAAAAGACAGTTAACTTTCTACTTGGGACATTTTCTCTAAATGTCCTACATAACTTGAATATTCTTTCTCTAGTCATTTGCCTATTAGCTTGCCTGTTTGCTTTCAATTCTCAACTAAAATATTTTCTACAGGAAGCATTTCATAACTTTTCTTAATTCTAATGGATTCACTCTTTAAATGTTTTAATATGTTTTCTTATATGTAGCTTGTTTGTACATGTATGTTTGCTTGTTGTCTCTACCAGTATATTGTGAGTTTGTTGAGGGCATGGACTATCTTATACTTGTTTTCATGTCCCTGATGTTTAGCGAAGTAGCTATATAGCTGCCATATAGTAAGTACTTACTTAAGCATTTTTAATTGACAAATCATATGATGTCACAGACAAAAAAAAGGCTGCCTATTGCAAATATTAAAATAGTTTGCTAAGAGAATAGATCTTCTTTGTTTGTTTCATCTGGTTGAGGAATCTTTTCATAAATTGTTTTTCTCATGCTGATTCTATTTCCTTAGAGGATTGTGTAATGCAAAAAATAAAATCTTAATTTAGAGCTCCACTATAATGGTATAGAAAAGATTATACATTAAAAATTTTTATCTTATTCCTGTTTTTGATTAATTTTCATATCCCTTCAGTTTCATCCTAAGTAGCCCTGGAAATAATAGGTTATCAAAAAATCAAAATCAGAAATAAAAATAACCATTAATACCTTTGTAAGGATCTCTGCAGCTCCCATTTAAACATTATAATGTAATATTGTCTTTATTTTATTGTACTTTTAAAAATTTTGTTAAATATTTCCCAATAGCATTTTAATTGGTTCAAGCCATACTCAGAACAATTATGGGGTACTTAGAATGTGAGAGCAACATGGCTGATACCTCCAGAGTAGGGACAATGCCTACTTAGGTATAAAAAATAGGAAAGAGGGAAGAATTCATAGTCATTTTGATGGCATACAATTAGAAAAAGAAGCACTCATATTAAAATTTCTGTAAAATATATTTTAAAAATCATAAATCCCATGTTAAGAACTCTAAGACAGAATCTTTGAAGACCTTTCTAACTTGAAGATTCTCAGATTATGTGACTTTGGACTATCCCTTCCTTAATTTTGTTTTTTGCAATCTAGTTTGTTTTTTTTTCAATGTTTAATGATTTGAATATAGTTGATAAGTAGAATTTGTCTTCAAAATGAATTGATTTGATTACCTAACTTTTAAAATTTCCTTTTCATTAATTTTCTTATAATTATGAGACATTCTTATTGTATTCTTGTTTCTGTTTTAATTTGGACATTTTCTGTAATTACTGAAAATGAAAACTCAACTCATTAATTCTTCTTTTATTCCTTCCACTATAGTAATATCTACTTGAATAATCTCTCAAATGTCTTGTAACTTTGATACGCTTTATTTACACTGTTGTTATCTTTTTTGTTATCATTTATTCTTTAACACAAACAGTATTCAGTAAGTCATTTTATTCTGTGTGTAGACCTGCATATTTTAATAAATTTTCCTTGTTCATTGTTATGCTCATTGCATTATTATATTAAATGTTACTTGAAATTGCTGCTTTCTGAATTTATTTAAAACTTCTTCATGATCCCAAACATGGATTAAAAATTGAATCAACGAATTTTGTCAGTTTATTTTCTCTTTGAGTTTTCAGAATACCAGCATGTCTCTAATTTTCAACATGGTAGTCAACTATTTCAAAATATTTTCAATTCAAAATTTATTTCAATTCAATTTTAGATAAAAATGTCATGAGATCATATTATCATGGATTCAGAGATATTGGGAATCTTGGAACAGCATTTAATGGAAAATTAAGTAACTGATGTTAAATTCAATTACAATTTAAAGAATTATCCCATGATCACAGAGTAAATAGGAGAGCCTTGAAATGAACTCAGGTCTTCTGAAGACATCTGTTGTTTCTCCTACCTGTGTGACCTTTCAATCATATGTAGTTTATTTTTGGAGATAAATAATATATAATGTTACAAGATCTATCTAAACTTTCAAAATTCCCAAAACATTTGAAATCCCTCAAAATGACAACAATGATAATTACTAGCATTCTTACAGTGTTTTATTATTAGTGAAGTGTATTATAAATATCTTATTTTATTTTTCTAACATTCCTAGATTGAAGGCACTATTATTTTAGTTGATATTTTATTTTTCCAGATACATATCATGAAAGTTTTTCACAATTCACCCTTATACATATGCATATTTTAAGTTACATAATTTCCTTTCCTCCTCCTCTAAGCAGCTAACAGTCAGATGATTATTGTACATACACATTTGTGTTAAAGATCTTTACAGATTAGTTTTTTTGGTATAAGGAATTAGGGTTAAGAGAAAGAAATTAATAACAGAATATTTTTAAAATGAATGTAGTGTTCATCAGATTCTGAAGGGGTTTTTTTTATGTTTGTTTTGTTTAGCTTTTCTTCTTCTGAAATAGCACTGTCCATAGCCAGCCAAAGAGGGTTGTCATAGTTCTGTGTACTGCTGAGAGGAGCTGCATCTATCAAGACTGATCAACTCACAATATTGTTGTTAATGAGTTAAGTGTTCTCTTGGATCTGCTCCCTTCGCTCAACATCAGATCCTTTAATTCCATGCTTCTCTGTAGTTCAACAGTTAATGGTTTCTTCTAGAACAATATTATTCTATACCATTCATATGTCTTCACCTATACCAAAATAGACCATTTATGAGGGCATAAAAACCTTAGAATAAAACAAGGCAGAAATAATAAATATATACTTCTAAACCATGATGCAATAAAAATTACAATCAATAAAGGTATGGAAAGACAAAACAAAAACTAATTGGAAACTAAATAACTTAATTTTAAATAATGAATGGATGAAACAAGAAATCATAGAACTAATCAGTATTACTGTCCAAGAAAATAATAATAATGAAACATTATACAAAAATTTATTGGATGCCACCAAGGCATTTTGAGAGGAAACTTTAATCTCCACAACCTTATATGAATAAAATAGAGAGAAAGAAGATATAAATGACTTGGATATGCAACTAAAAAACTAGAAAAATAACAAATAACCCTAATTAGATATCACATTAGAAATTCTGAAAATCAAGGGAGAAATTAATAAAATTAAAGCAAGAAAATCATTGATCTAATAAATTAAACTAAGAACTAGTTTTATAAAGAAGTCAATAGAATAGATAAACCTTTGGCTAATCTGATTTAAAAAAGAAGATAACCAAATAACAAGCATCAAAAATGAAGAGGATGAATTAACCACCAATGAGGAGGAAATTAGAGAGATAATTCAGAGCTACTTTGCCAAACTGCATACCAATAAATTTGATAATCTAATTGAAATGGATGAATGTTTACAGAAATACAAACTTCCTAGATTAACAAAAAAGGAAATAACTTATTTAAATAATCCCATGTCAGAAAAAGAAATTGAAAAAATCATCAAAAAAAATTCCCTAAGAAAAAGTCTCCAGGTCCAGATGGATTTAAAAGTGAAATCTACCAAACATTTAGTTAATTCTTGCTGTTCAAAAAACTATTTTTAAAAATGGAAGGCATTCTGCCAAATTACTTTTATGGCACCACTATGCTGTTGATATCCAAACCAGGAAGAACCAGAACAGACAAAGAAAATATAGACAAATGTTCCTAATGAACATTGATGCAAAAACCTTAAATAAAATTTTAGTTAAAGAAAGTATACACCATTGGATATTATACCATGATCAGGTAGGATTTAGACCAGGTAGGCAGAGATGGTCTAATATTAGGAAAACTCTAAACATAATTGAACGTATCAATAGCAAAACTAACATAGATCATATGATTATCTCAATAGATGCTGAAAAAGACTTTGATAAAATACAACATCCATTCCTATTAAAAACATGAGAAAGTTTAGGAATAAATGGAGTTTTCCTTAAAATAAAAAGTAGTATCTACCTAAAACAATCTACAAATATAATATGTAATCAGGATAAACTCAGAGCATTTCCAGTAAGTTCAGGAGTAAAACAGGGATGCCCATTATCACAATTACTATGCAATATAGTATTAGAAATTCTAGCTGTAGGAAGAAGAAAAGAAAAATAAATTGAAGGAATCAGAATTGGTGATGAGGAAGCAAACCTTTCACTCTTTGTAGATGATATGATTGTATACTCAGAGTACCTGAGAAAATCATCTATAAAATGCCTTGAAACAATTAACAAATACAGCATATAGACCTAGTAGTGGTATTGCTGCAGCAAAAAGATGCACATTTTTGTTGCCCTTTCAGCATAGTTCCGAATTTCTCTCCAGAAAGGTTGGATGAGTTCACAGCTCCACCAACAATGTAATAGTGTCCCAGATTTCCCACAACTCTTCCAACAATGATAATTTTCCTTTCTGGTCTTATTGGCCAGTCTGAGAGGTGTGAGGTGGTGCCACAGAGAATCTTTAATTTGCATTTCTCTAAAAAGTAATGATTTAGAGTAATTTTTCATATGACTTTGGATTGCTTTGATCTCCTCATCTATAAATTGCCTTTGCATATCCTTTGACCATTTGTCAGTTGGGGAATGGATTTTTTTTTGTAAAAATATGACTCGGTTCTCTGTATATTTTAGAAATGTGTCCTTTGTCAGAATCATTAGTTGTAAACATTGTTTTCCAGTTTACTACATTTCTTTTGATCTTGGTTAAAATGGTTTTGTCTGTGCAAAAGCTTTTTAATTTAATGTAATCAAAATCATTTAGTTTCTTTTTAGTGAGGTTCTCCATCTTTTCCTTAGTCATAAACTGCTTCCATTTTCATAGATCTGACAGGTCCTTGATCTTCTAGTGTGCTTATAGTATCGTTTTTTATGTCTAAATCCTGTATCCATTTGGATCTAATCTTGGTATAGGGTGTGAGGTGTTGGTCTACTCTAAGTTTCTTCCATACTAGCTTACAATTTTTCCAGCAGTTTTTATCAAAATGAGAGTTTTTATGCCAATAGCTGGACTATTTGGGTTTATCAAACAGGAGATTACTATAATTGCATCTAGTCTATTCCACTGGTCCACCACTCTATTTTCTTCACCAATACCAGACAGTTTTGATGACTGATGCTTTATAATATAATTTTAAATCAGGTAGGGCTAAGCCCCCCTTCTTTTGTACTTTTTTCATTAAATCCCTGGAAATTCTTGACTTTTTATTTCTCCATATGAATTTACTTACAACTTTTTCTAACTCATTAAAGTAATTTTTTGGAATTTTGATTGGTAGAGCATTAACAGGTAGTTTAGTTTTGATAGAATTCCCATTTTTATTATATTAGCTCTACCTATCCATGAGCAGTTGATTTAAATCTGATTTAATTTGTGTGAGAAGTGTTTTATAATTGTTTTCAAAAAGTTTCTGAGTCTGCCTTGGCAAATAGTCCCAGTTATATTTTTGTAAATATTCATCCATTTCACTTAGATTGTCAAATTTATTGCGATAGAGTTGGGCAAAATAATTCCGAAGTATTATTTTAATTTTCTCCTCATTGGTAGTGAATTCACCTTTTTCATCTATGATAGTAGCAATTTTATTTTCTTCTTTCTTTTTTAATCAAATTGACCAGAGGTTTATCAATTTCATTTGGTTTTTTTCATAAAACCAACTCTTGGTTTTATTTATTAATTCAATAGTTCTTCTGCTTTTGCTTTTATTAATTTCTCCTTTAATTTTTAGAATTTCTACTTTGGTATTGGGGATTTTTAATTGTTCTTTCTCTGATTTTTTTAGTTGTATAGTTCATTGATTTCCTCTTTCTCCAATTTATTCATGTAAGCATTTAAAGATATAATATATCCTCTGACAGCTGTTTTGAGAGAATCCCATAGGTTTTGGTCTGTTGTTTCATTATTCGCGTTGCCTAGGATAAAATAATTAATTCTTTCTATAATTTGTCGTTTGATACATTCATTCTTTAAAATGAGGTTATTCAGTTTCCAATTGGTTCTGGGCCTATATCTCTCTGGACCAATATTGCATATGATTTTTATTACATTGTGATCTGAGAAGGGTGTATTCAGTATTTCTACATTTCTGCAGTTGATCATTAGGTTTATATGTCCTAGTACATGGTCAATTTTTGTATAAGTGCCATGTACTGAAGAGAAAAAGGTATATTCCTTTCTATCCCCATTCAATTTCCTCCGTAAGTCTATCATATCTAATTTTTCTAACAATCTTTTTGCCTCCTTAACTTTTTTCTTGTTTATTTTATGATTCAATTTATTTAGATCTGAGAGCAAGAGGTTGAGGTCTCCCACTAGTAATTTTTCTGTCTATGTCTTTCTGTAGTTCTTTCATCTTCTCCTCTAAGAATTTGCATGCTATCTCATTGGATGTATATATATTCAGTATTGAAATCACTTTATTATCTATGGTACCTTTTACGAGGATATAGTTTTCTTCCTTATCTCTTTTAATGCTATCTATTTGGCTGCTGCTTTGCCTGAGATAAGGATTGCTGCCCCTGACTTTTTCACTTCAGCTGAAGCAAAGTATATTTTGGTCAAACCCTTTACCCTTACCCTATATGTATCTCTCTGCTTCAAATGAGGTTCTTGTAAGCAGCATATTATAGCATACTGGTTTTTAATCCACTCTGCTATTCAGTTACGTTTTAAGGGAGAGTTCATCCCATTCACATTCAAAGTTATAATTACTAACTCTTTATTGCCTTCCATGCTATCTTCCCTCTGTTTGCAATTTTTCCCATTTTACCTCCCTTTATCTGTATTCCCCAGGATTTAGTTTCCCTTTCTTTGTTCCCCCCTCTCCTTTTCCCTTTTTAATAATTGAAACGCTAGATGTTTTTTAAGTTAACTGAGGATATGTGTAAGTTAACTTTAAGCCAAGTCTGATGAGAAGAATATTCAGGTGTTCCTCATCTCCTCCATTCTTCCCCCCCATTACCACAGGTCTTTTATACCTCTTAATGTAATAAGATTCACCCCATTCAATCCCCTCCCTCCTCCCATGTCCTTTCTGTCCCTTTTTTAAAGGTGTTTTTAAATCATTCTATCTGAGTCATAGAAAATTCTGAGTATCCATCACTTCTAGCTAAATATATTCTATCTAATAGATTTACAATTCTTGAGAGTTATTAGTTTTTCTTCCAAGTAGGGTTATAGCCAATTTCATCCCACTGGATAACAGTTTCATGGATGTGTCATGAGTGTCCATCAATTATGGCTAGGTATATTCTCTCTGTTAGAGTTACAATTCTCAAGAGTTATGAGAATAGGGATAGCTAGGTGGTGCAGTGGATAGAGCACCAGCCTTGGAGTCAGGAGTACCTGGGATCAAATCTGACCTCAGATACTTAATAATTACCTAGCCGTGTGGCCTTGGGCAAGCCACTTAACCCGCAAGCCACTTAACCCCGTTGCCTTGAAAAGTCTAAAAAAAAAAGTTATGAGAATTGTTTTCCCATGCTGGGATATAATCAGTTTCAACGTATTGGATAACAGTTTTATTCTTTCTTTACCCCTCCTCCTTTTATCTGACCTTTTCATCTGTCTCTTGAATCTCCTGTTCAATGTCCAAATTTTCTATTTAGCTCTGGTCTTGTCATCAGGAATTTTTGGAATTCTTCCATTTTGTTAAATGTCCATCTTTTCCCCCTGAAAAAGAAGGCTCAGCTTTGTGGGATAGTGGATTCTTGACTGTATTCCAAGATCCCTTGCTTTCCAGAATATCTCATTCTGGGATGATCAAACAGGTCCAGCCCTCTGTCTCCCAGGCTCCAATCCCACCACTAATCAAGCTGATCCATGGCTGATCCACCCTCTGCACCCGGATTCACCCAAGACCACGGAAAACAAATCCTGAGGTAGATGTTCTTTCTCCTGGCTTTTCTTTCTTGGTTTTTTGGATTGAATTTCCGTTAAGAGGTTTGTTTAATACAATATATGGGGAAAAATCAGGAGACTTTAGAACTGTGCCTGTCTTCTCTCCGCCATCTTCAAAAGTTTAAATCTTTGAAGAAAGTGGCATTCCATATTTTGAAACCAAAAAGTATCTTAAGAATTTATTTTTATAAACTGGACTCTTCTTCCCCAATTCATAAATGATCAAGGGATATGAATGGACAGTTTCCAAATGATGAAATTAAAGCTATATATTATATATGTATATACATATATAATATATATGTATAAAATCATTTGAAAAAATGCTCCAAATCATCATTGATTAAAGAAATGCAGATAAGACAACTATGAGGTATCACCTCATACCTATCAGATTGACTAAGATGACAAAAAGGGAAAATGATCAAAGTTGGAGAGGTTGTGGGAGGACTGGGATATTGATGCATTGCTGTTGGAGTTGTGAAGTGGTTCAAACATTCTGGAAAGCAATATGAAATTATATTCCAAAAGCAATATAAGTGTTTATACATTTTGACTCAGCAACTCCAACTCTACATCTATATCCAGAAGAAATTTAAAGAAATGGGAAAAGTCCACATGTTCCATAATATTCATAACAGCTCTCTTTGTAGTGTCAAAGTATTGTAAATTGAGGGGATGTCCAACAATTGGGAATGGTTAAATAAGTTGTGGCACATAAATATTATGGAATATTATTGTTCTATAAAAAAACATAAATGGACTCTAGAAAATCATTGATTGAATTATAGGATCTGATGCTAAGCGAAGGGAGCAACATTGTGAAGATGATCAATGCTGAATAATGCAGCTGTTCTCTGTAGTTCAAAGAACTAGGGCAAACCAAAAAAATCCTTTGGAATCTGAAAAACACTATATTCCATCTTTTAAAAAAATATTGTGTATTGATTTCCCTTAATCCTAATTGCTCATACTGAAAATGACTAACCTGTAAATATGCTTAACACAAATGTGTAAATACAATAGTAAGGAGACTGATCACCATTGAGGACAGGGGAGTGGGAAGGGCATGTGGAAGGAAATTTTGTAACTTAGAAATATGTAGTCATATGGATGAATGTTAAAAAAAACCTTTCATAACATGTATTTGGAAAAGTAAGACATCAATAAAAAAATAAAATGGACTTTTCTTTAATAGTGCTTATAAATTTGTTAAGAATATTAGCTTATTTCTTCCTGTTATTTATAAAGTCAGTTTTTTGTTGATAATTATAATTAACATTACATAAATTTTTAGTCAATCATTTAGTTAAGTCTAACTCCTTGTGATCCTATATACTAGAGTATGTCAGGTCCTTCCTTCTACTTCTGTTTTCTCCTGAAGACTCTTCAAACTCATTTCAATAGTTCCATATTACCTATTCATCTTATCCTCAATGTCCTCATTTAACCTTTTGTCTTCATCTTTCCTAATACATACACATACATACATTATCTATCTATCTATCTATCTATCTATCTATATACATCTATATATGTGATCTGTCTATGCAACTACATGATATATTCTATTTGGGCAGCATTTTCTTCTGTGGATGGTTAAGCCAATTCTTTAAAAGTTGATTTTCCCAATATATTTTTATTTTATTAAATAATTCTCAATTATATGTAAATTTTTCAACATTCCCTTAAAAAATGAGTTCCATATTCTCCCTTATTCCAGTATTCTTGTTCCTAAGACAAGTATTTTGAAATAGAATCATAGTTTCATACTACCCATGTGTCAAAAGAAAATGCAGAAAAAAAAACTCAAGAAAAATAAATTAAAAAATAATATTCAATCTATATTGAGACTCCATTAAATATTTCTCTGGATAGCATTTTTCTTTATAAGTACTTTTTTAATGTTCTTGGATCAATGTATTGATTAGAACACTTGATCATTGTACTATATGGATTTTATTGTGTAAAGTGTCATCCTAGTTCTTCATTTTGTAACAATTCGTGGAAGTCTACAATGATTTTTCTTAAAGCATCCTGCTCATCATTTTGTAGCAAAATAACATTCCCTCACAAGCAGATGCTACAGCAAGGATCTGTTGTTCTGCAATTTATGGGCATCCTCTCAGTTGCCAATTCCTTCCCACCACAAAATATTTACATAATTTTTTCTTCAAATATGTTCTTTTCTATTGTCATTGATCTTTTTTGGGATAATGACCTAGGAATGGTTAAAAGGGTATGAACACATTTAAAACCCATTGGGTTGTTCTTTAGAACAAATGGATCAATTCACAATTTCTTCAATAGTACATTAATGTCAAAATTTTTTCACATTCCTTTGAATATTTGTTATTTTCCTTTTCTGCTATATTAGCAAATTTGATAAGTATGAGGTGTCACCTCAAATTTGTTTTAAATTGCATTTCACTAACCATTAGTGATTTAGAGTATTTTTTCATATCTCTATCTATCTATCTATCTTGGCCTACCCATAACAATTTATATTTTTATGAATATATTCTACTTTATTTGTGAGAAAAGTGTTTTGTAGCAGTGCTCATTCTTGGTAGATGGACACCCAAATAATTAATATTGTTTGCGTTTATTTTAAATAAATGTATTTTTTCAGCATGATTTTGTTTGTAATAAATAGAAATGGTGATGATTTATCTCAGTTTATTTTATGTCCTGCAACTTTGCTAAAATTGCTAATTGTTTTAACTAGCTATTTAGTTAATATTTTAGGAGTCTATAAGTAAACTATCATAGTATCTGCAAAGAATTACAGCATTGTCCTTGCATATTCTAATTCTTTCAGTTCCTTTTCCTTCTCACATTACTGTGATTAGCATAATTTATACAATATTCAATATTAATATTGATAATTGATTCCTTGCTTCACTCCTGATATTATGGAGAAGACTTCATTCTTATCCTTATTGCAGGTAATGTGGGTTTTGGGTTTTAAATTGATGCTACTTATCATTTGAGAAAAAGCTCTATATATTCCCATTCTTTCTACATCTTTTAAAAAATAAGGATGAGTTTTGCATTTTTTAAAATCCTTTTTCTGCATTTATTCAGATATCTATAATATTGTTGTTTTTGTTATTAATATAGTAAATGATGTGTATAGTTTTCTTAATTTTGAAACAACATTCCTAGAATAGATCCCATAACATGAAGTTTTAACCTACTGCTGTAATATCTAGCTTTTTTATTTAAAGTTTTTATATATTTATAAGGGAAGTTGATTTATAATTCTCTGTCTGTTTTTGGCTCCTCCTGGTCTAAGCATAAGTACTATATTTACATATTTATATTCAACATATCTAGATAGTAGCATTATAGTTCTGTGATAAAAGGAATTTGGTAGAGTTTCTTCTTTGCCTGCTTTAACCAAATCAATTAGTATTAGAATACAATTTTTATTTGGTAGATTTCATTTGTGAATGAATCTAATCCTAGAGATATTTTTTCCTCTTGGAAGGTCATTTATTATTTGTTCAATTTCTTTTTCAATATTAGGCATATAAGTATTAAATGTTATCTTCTTTTAAATGATACAATATATGTTTTTATCATATTATTCTATTTCAATTATATTGTCAGTTTTACTGGCATATAAATGACCAAAATAATTTTTAATAATTATTTTCATTTCATCTTGATTGTTAGTGATTTACCCTTTTCATTTTTGAGACATGATTTGACACTCATTAAGAAATGAAAGAAACCACTGGCTTATCTATTTTTTCCATAAAACAGGCACAATTCTTATTTATTAGTTCAATACTGCTTTACTTTCCATTTTATTAATCATTTCTTTAAATTTCAGGTTTTCCAATTTGATAATTAATTAAATATTTTTAATTTGTTTACAATCTGTTTTTTATTGAATGCTGTATTCACTGATCTTCATTTTCTTTTATTGATTTAAACATTAGAAATATACAGCTTAACCTAAATATTGCTTTGGATACATGCCACAAATTCTATTATCTGTTTTTGTCATTCCATTAATGAAATTTTGCATGTTCTCTAATTTCTTCTTTAACTTACTCATCCTTTAGGATTAGATTATTTAATTTCCAATTATTTTTGTTATTTTTTCATTCTTTTTCAATTTAATTACATAAAGACTAAAATAGAGAATATTTCAAAAGATAGAACAACCTAAAAAAGACAATTCATTTTTATTTATTTCTTTTATTTTTTTTAGGTTTTTTTCAAGGCAAATGGGGTTAAGTGGCTTGCCCAAGGTCACACAGCTAGGTAATTATTAAGTGTCTGAGACCAGATTTGAACCCAGGTCCTCCTGACTCCAAGGCCAGTGCTTTATCCATTGTGCCACCTTGCCACCCCAACAATTCATTTTAAAACCAAGAAATTATATTTTACACAGTTTACTTTTTTGGTTATCAGATCTTCTTTTGCAATCTTATGTACTTGTACCATGAATGATGTGTCTGGACCTGTAAGTTTGATTTATAAGATTGCCATAAGTGCATCTATCTGATTCAAAAGTGGCAATGTAAATAGATATATCCAATTGGGAACAATTAGAAAGAATACAGTTGTACTCCACTGCAGCCTTAAAGGTATTGAATCTATTATCAGCAACTCAGATATGACATTTGTCATACACTTTCATGAGAATGTGCACTGTCACATGGAATTGCATACTAAATGTTGCATTTTCTGGTATAACACTGACAACACTTCTAAACTTGGTAATTACTCTACATTAGATAGTGCAGTCAATCAAGTGAGTGTGCCAACAAATTTTAGGATTAAATATCAGGAGCAGAGATAGAAAATGTGTTTCAGTGATTGGTGGAGTGACATGTTGAAGCATTTATCAAATCTTTTATCAGAAGAGTTTCAGCTAAATCCTGATCCACCATATAAGACCAAGGTTAAAGTAGACAGAGATATATGATTGGAAATAATAGAAAAAATGATATTTGATCCCAATTTAGTGTTTAATGGAAGTTTTAGTTTATTTTTCTATTTTTTAGTTACTTCCCTAGTTCATTGGACTGCTCTGTCAATATTTTATTAATTTTAGCATTTAGAGATATAAATTTTCCTGTGATTCCTATTTTGACCTTTACCCATAATACTGATACTTTATGCAATTATTGTCATTATCATTAATGAAATTATTGTTTCTATGATTTGATCACTAACCAACTCATTCTTTAAAATTTAGATTGTTTAAACTCCAATTTGCTTTTATTCTATGTTTCTATGGTCCTTTTTTAAAATATAAATTTATTGCATCTGAAAATGATGGATGATTTGTTTTATAGCTTTTAATAATAAAATTTTTATGCCCTAATAATTAATCAATCTTGTAAAGGTACCATATATCACTAATAAAAAGTGATATTCCCTTTTATTTCCATTCAGCTTTCTCCAGTAGTTTATTATGCCTAACTTTTCTAAAATTATATTCATCTCCTTAACATATTTCTTGTTTATTTTATGATTGGATTTGTTTAATTCTGAGAGAGGAGGGTTGAGGTTTCCCAATAGGATAGATTTATTTTCTTTTTTTTTCTGTAGCTAATTTAAATTTTCTTTTGAAATAATTTTGATGCTATGCCATTTGGTGCATATATCTTTAGTTTCTGTGATATTTTTTAGGAAAAATGTAGTTGCCTTGTTTATCTCTTAACAATTTGTTCTATTTATTTTTTATTTTTGGTCTAAGATCAAGATTGCTACTTCTGTTTCTGGTGGTGGTGATAGTGGTGTTGTTTTAAGTTAATATTAGTTGAAAAATAATAGATTCTGCTCCAGGTCCTTATTTTTACTCTATATGTGTTTCTGTTTTAAATGTGTTTCTTGGGGGTGGCTAGGTTGCACAGTGGATAGAGCACCAGCCCTGGAGTAAAGAGTACCTGAGTTCAAATTCAGCCTCAGACAATTAATAATTACCTAGTTATGTGGCCTTGGGCAAGCCACTTAGCCCCATTTGCTTTGAAAAAAACCTAGAAAAATAAAAACAACTAAAAAAAGGTATTTCTTTAAAAAAGTCACAATTTGTGATATTCATTTTTAATCCATTATGTTATCCACTTCTGTTTTATGTATGAATACTTCCCATTCATATTCATACTTATGATTTCTGTGTATATCCCTCCAGCCTATTATTTTCTCCATTTATTCTTTTCCCTCTCTCTTTTTACAGTCTATCTGCATATCTTTGTTTTACTTCTATTGTCTTCCTTAATCTTCACTCCCTTCTACTAGCAGCCCCACCAAGCCTTTATCTTATCTCTCCTCTTCTAGTTTCTTATATACTGAAGTAGATTTCTATATATTCTGAAAAAACATTTCTATACAACTAAGTGTGCATATTATTCTTTCTTTCAGCCTATTACAATAACAATGAAATTCAAGTATTGCTCACTATCAACCACACATTTTTGATTTCACTTTGAAAGATCTTTTCTCCTTTCTTTTATTTAAGAAAAAAATTATCTTTTCTTACTCTTCTTTCTCTCAGTTGATTCTCTTATTCAGCAATTGATTTTATTTTTTCAAATCATGCCATAATGGTTAACTCATACTCACTCCCTCTGTCTATGTAATCTCCCAACAGCCTTAATACTTATAAAGTTCTTAGAAATTGCATGTTTCATTCCAATAAAGGAATATAAACTGTTTATTTAACCTTATTGAATCCTTATGATTACTCTCTCATGCTTTCTTTTTAATGCTTCTCTTTATAAGAAAATATTGAGGTTTGTATTTGAAAGACAGATTTTTCTATTCAGCGATGATCTTTTCATCAAGAATGCTTAAAATGCTTTCGTTTTATTGTCTATTTTTTCCCAGAAGGATTTATTCAGTTTTGCTGGGTATGTTATTCTTGGTTGTGATCTTTACCCCTTTGCCTTTTGAATATCATAATCCAATTCCCTTACCCACTAATTATTGTGGGATCCTGATAATAGTTCAATGATATTTGGTATGTTTGTTTATCTTTTTGTAATATCCTGTACTTAACCTGGGGTTTCTGAAATTTAGCTCTAATCTTACTGGGAGTTTTTATTTTGAATCACTGTCAGGAAGTGAATATGAATACTGAATTCCTTCAATTTCTTTTGTACCCTCTGTTTCTAGAATATCAGTGAAGCTTTGTTTAATTTCTTAAAGGTCATGTCTAAACATTTTTTAACTTCCTTTTTTGACAATGGATTTCTGATTGTCAATATTTCTTAAAGTATCTCTCCTTAATTCGTTTTCCAGGTCAGTTGTTTTTTCCAATTAGTTATTTCACATTTTCTCCTATTTTTTTCATTCTTTTCTTTTTTATTTCTTGATATTTCATGGAGTCAATTGTTTCCACTTGTATAATTCTAATTTTAAAGAAATATTTTCTTCAGTAATTTTTTTTTACATTTTTTCCACATTTGATGAATTCTACTTTTAAAGAAATTCCTTTCTTCACTGAATTTTTTTACATCTTTTTTTTCCATTTGTCAAATTCTTTTTATAAGGAGTTCTCTTCAAAGAATCTTTATGCTTCTTTTATCATTTGTCCAATTGTTTTTTTTAATCTATTCTTCATTATGTTTCTGTATTTCTTTTACAAGCTGTTGATCCTCTTTTCAAAATCTTGTAGCAATCATTTCTTTTTTTTCAATTTTTTCTCTGCCTTTCTTAGAAATTCTTTTTAATATATCCATGAATTTATGTTGGATTTTTATCCAATTCAAAAAAATATTAAGTTTTGCTTGCAACTGTTTTTGACATTGTTGTTTTCTTTGGAGTTTGTGTCTTTATCTTCCCTGCAACCATAGTAGCATTTTATAGTCAGGTTCTATTCTTTTTGCTTTCTCAGTTTCCCAGTCTATTTATTGACATTTAAGATTATGTTAGGAGTGGCTAGGTGTAGTAATGGATAAAGCACTGGCCTTGGAGTCAGCAGTACCTGGGTTCAAATCTGGTCTCAGACACTTAATAATTACCTAGCTTTGTGGCCTTGGGCAAACCACTTAACCCCATTGCCTTGCAAAAAAACTAAAAAAGAAAAAAAAAGATTATGTTAAAGTTGTTCATTTGCTTTTTGTGTTGGAGGGATTGCTGTCCCAAGTTTCTGGTTTATCATGATGATGTTTTCAGATCTTATTCAGAGAGTCTATTAGTTTTTGTTGCTCTCTCTCAAGATTGCACAATATAAGTAATGCTATAGTGAATTCTTTCCTGACCTGTTCTTTATCCTTCCCCAGGATGGGTAAAAGTAGCCACAAGTACTACTAAAAATATTGGTCCTGAAAATATGAACAAGGCCTCTACTCATCTCACTCAGCATCAGTTCATGCAAATCCCTCCAAGGATTCCCTAAGGCCCCTACTATCCTGTAACTATAAGCACCTTCTCTCCTGGAACTGAGACCAGAACCCTACTTCCATGTGAATGGCTCTCAACCATGGATCATTGACCAGGATCTCTGTTAAACTCTGGTTTCAAGTGCTCTTATTTCTCTTTACCTTGGAACAGTGACACAGAGCTGCATCTAGGTAATGCAACAAGATCTTGAACCAGTAAAGGGGTCCTTTCCATCTCTTTCTATTTAACTATCTGATCCTCCTACTGTCTGATCCCCAAATTGTCTGATCTGTTGGGTCCACTACCCTGATGTGAAAGACCTGCCTTTCTTAGAAATTTATCTTTGGTTAGAAAATTATTTATTCTCAACAATTCATTGACTCTATGGCTAAAGAATTTGATTTGAGGAATTATTTTAAAGTTGTCAGCAGGAGAACAATGGGAATGTTCAGGTAAGTTCTTGCCTCTTCTCTCCACTACACCACCTAGCCACCCCAAGATTCAGATATTTTTAACAAAATATTTTCACTTTATATTTTGCAGTGCTCCTTTTGCAGAATTTAATTTCCCAATTTCTAATACCATTTAAAGAAAATTTGAGAATACCATTCTAATGTACCATTTTATCCTAACTTTAGATTTCTAATCTTATTAGTCAACAGTTTTAATTATTCTTTGGCAGTTATTGATTTTTAACTGCTCAACCAATCAATGTACACAACTAAATTGAAAAGACATTCAGTGAAGAAGACAGCATAGGGATTGCGATATTTTCGATAATGATATGGTTTAGCCTTGAAAACAAAAATTCCTATAGCACATTTTTTATAATCAATTGTGAAATCTATAATAAATTTGAGGTACAAAAGTACTAAATTATATGCAAATATTTTGTGGTAAATGAATATATTTTTGTTTATTCTGGGAAGTTAAAGACTAAAAAGAAAGTGCTCTTCAAAATAAATGCATACAGTAATTGTCAAAATCTATTTTCCCCCTAATGTTATGAAACCAAGAAATGGCTTTATTAATTCTACATTAGGATTATCTCTTTAGAGTTCAGCAATGTTTCAGAACATTATGATAATGGCAGACACATAAATTGTTCTTTACTTTCACAAATGGCTTGATCCTAAAAATGACCCTGTGAAGGATACTAACCACATCTTTCAGACAAGTAAACTTAAACAGCAAAAATTGAGAATTTTCTCAAGTTCACAGAACTAATAAAGATATAATGTTTGCCTCAAATAGGAAATAAGTAAAGAATGATGTAAAATATGGTTGCTTATTTATTAAGTCAGAATTTGAGCAAAATAAAGATAAAATATACTCCATAACAAAATTATAAATTTTTAGGAGAAATCAATGTCTTTGATTTTGCCTGACAGATCTGCTAATCACACATGCTGTTCTCCTTCTGTAGGCAGAATTCAATCTTTAGTCATCAATAAAATGCCAGAGAAGCTCAGTCCACTAATGGTAATGCATTTCACATAACAAAATGTGACTCTTTCAATGACAGGAAAAGTTTAATCCAGAACCTGGCTAATACAAATACTGTCAGGTGAGGTTCATTATACATTCTAAAGTAAAAGCAGTAAGATACAATGAATATACTATTTATAAAGAGTTCATGGAAGATTACAGCAATCAGAAGTAGTAAAAGATTTTGAAAATTTGAAGGTTCTATTACATGTCTCTTATTGCTAGAATGAAAATTAAAATACCCTGATAACTTGAGTTGTGGAAAAACTGAAACTAACCTAATATATAAATTCCCTGTGAAAGATATCAAGTCCTAAATGTAGACAGTGTTGTTGCTGACCTCAAAGCTACCAAAAACTCTTGAAATCAGTGTTTGCTTCCTATATCTGTTCAACAAATCTATAACTATTCTCACAAAATTAGAAGATATTGAAATTTAAAAGACCTAAAAGACTTTCTCTAAATGACGTATATACCATTTGCATAAGATCATAAATAAAGAGCAGGAACAGGTATCAGAATTTATTTAGTCAAAACCACTCATTCTACAGTTAAAAGCTCTAAGGTCTGGGGAGATTAAGTGATTTAGTCACATTTTTAGCATCTCTGAAAAAATGATTATCCAGGTTCTGCTTCATGTGAAGGGAGCTACCTATACTACAATATAGTCAATTTTGTAGAGTTTGACTTCTTTCTTAAATTCTTTAAAAAATCTATTTCCCATTAACATTTATTTTTATGTTTTAATTTTGACTTCTGAAGCCAAGAAGAATTAGACTTATGATAGTAGAATAGTCTGAAAAAGGAAAATACAAACTGAAACAAATCAAAATGAATAAAAAAAAAACAAAAAAAATCTGGTATAGTCATCAGACATCTATACTTGAATTCAGACTCAATCAATTCATCTATAAACATTTATTTAATATCCAACCAATACTTATTACACTGTCCCTTCTAGTTGCCTGCAGATTTATCTAAGATCAATAACAATAATAAAACTTCATTATGAAGTATGATGCAAAATAATTTCACAAAATCATAAATGCTTCTTGTGTGGTTTTTCAGTTCAACTCTTCATTATTCCATGAACCATAGCACATATTGACTATTCAGAGAGTATTCATGACAAAAATTCTGTAGTAGTTAGTTTGTCATTTCCTTTTTCATTGATTTGGAAAAAACTTCAGTGACTTGACCAAGTTCACAAAGCTAATAAGTCTCTGAAATCAGGGATTAAATTCTTGTATTCCTAACTCTGGGTGCAGTGGTCTATTGACTGTGCTGTCAAATGCCATAATAAATTAACAAAAACTCATATTAAAAACTAGAAAAAGAAATTCCATTCACAATAACTATACATGTATAAAATTCCAGGAAGTCTAATTACCAAGTGACCTACACAAAATATATTAATAAAATTAGATATTTATCAAAAAATTAAAAAGGACATGTTAAGTTATATAATAAATTAAAATATAACTAGGTGACTAAATTACATATTCAGCAATATGCCAATCAAACTACCAAAGATTTTTTCATAGATTTAAGCAAAAAATATAATTTATCAGAAGGTGCAAAAAATTCATAATCCTTAAGGAAATTGAGAAAAAAAAAGCAGCTCTCAAAGTATACCACAAAGTATACCTCAATACTTATTAATGCTATTTGACACTTATAATAAAGAAAATTGATTGGTAGAGCAAGAAGGAGATAATGTTTGATAATTCTAAGGATATCAAGCAGTATAGTAAGCCCTTCCTATTTGAAAACAAAATACAAAGCCAAAACAAAGCAAAAAAGTTTGGGGTATTTGTTTAGCAATCTGGATTCACACTATCAAATATTACAACAATATAAGAAAAATGATATTTAAGTAAAGGATTTAATACAATTGAATCCTTGAATAAAAATCATGTTTATTCTTCATTTTCAAAGAAGACCAAAACATCAAGGAGGTGATGTCATAAAAAAGCACATGAATTGAATTTGAGTGAGGGGGGACTGTGTAAATCACCTGCCTCACTTTCACCTCCAGAGACATCTGGGTCAAGTGGCCAGATATAAATCAGGACTATAGGAGATGACCCTGGATGTGAGGCAATCAGGGATAAGTGACTCTCCCAGAGTCACACAGCTAGTTAATTTCAAGTGTCCCAGGCTGGAAGAAGCCATAAAAAAGTAAGATGATAGATTTAAGTCTAAGATTCTGATGGCTTCTAACATACAGGTGATTACAAATGTTTAGCATATCACATTTATTTTGGCCTCATTAAAGCTAACAAACAAATGCAGTTAGGAGACCACTTTGTTTAGTTTGATTGATTTTTTTTTATTAAAGATAGTATTTGACTTTAACAAATTTCCCTAATCTTACTTCCCTCCCCTCACCCCGCCCCCCACGGAAAGCAATCTGTCAGTCTTTAATTTGTTTCCGTGTTGTACATTGATCCAAATTGACTGTGTTGATAGAGAAATCATATCCTTAAGGAAGAGACAAAAAGTCTAAGAGATAACATGATCAGACAATAAGATATCTGTTTTTTTCTTCTAAATTAAGGATACAGATGGCACTCTCCTTTGCAGACAGCCCAAAATTGTTTCCGATTGTTGCACTAATGGAATGAGTGAGGCCTTCATGGTTGAACATCACCCCCATACATATTGCTGTTAGGACATAAAGTGGTTTTCTGGTTCTGCTAAACTCACTCAGTATCAGTTCATACAAATCCCTCCTGGTTTCCTAAAAGAACAATAGTGTTCCATGGCATACATACACCAGTTTGCTAAGCCACTCCCAATTGAAGGACATTTACTTGATCTCCAATTCTTTGCCACCACAAACAGGGCTGCTATAAATATATTTGTACAAGTGACGATTTTACTCTTTTTAATCATCTCTTCAGGGAATAGACCCAGTAGTGGTATTGCTGGGTTAAAGAGTGTGCTCATTTTTGTTGCCCTTTGGGCATAGTTCCAAATTTCTCTCCAGAAAGGTTGGATGAGTTCACAGCTCCACTAATAATGTAACAGTGTCCCAGATTTCCCACAACCCTTCCAACAGTGATCATTATCCTTTCTGGTCATATTGGCCAATCTGAGATGTGTGAAGTTGTACCTCAGAGAAGCTTTAATTTGAATTTCTCTAATAATTAATGATTTAGAGCAATTTTTCATAAGGGTATGGATTGCTTTGATCTCCTCATCTATAAATTGACTTTGCATATCCTTTGACCATTTGTCAATTGGGGAATGGCTTTTTGTTTTAAAAATATGACTCAGTTCTCTGTATATTTTAGAAATGAGTCCTTTGTCAGAATCATTGGTTGTAAAGATTGTTTCCCAATTAACTACATTTCTTCTGATCTTGGTTACAGTGGTTTTATCTGTGCAAAAGCTTTTTAATTTAATGTAATTGAAATCTTCTAGTTAGTTTTTGGTGCTGTTCTCCAATTCTTCCTTAGTCATAAACTGCTCCACTTTCCATAGATCTGACAGGTAAACTAGTCCTTGATCTTCTAATTTGCTTATAGTATTGTTTTTTATGTCTAAATCCTGTAACCATTTGGATCTTATCTTGGTAAAGGTTGTTAGGTGTTGGTCTAATCTAAGTTTCTTCCATGCTAACTTCCAATTTTCCCAGCAGTTTTTGTCAAAGTAAGAGTTTTTATCCCAATAGTTGGACTCTTTGGGTTTATCAAAGAGCAGATTACCATAATCATCTCCTGCTTTTGCACCTAGTCTATTCCACTGATCCACCACTCTATTTCTTAGCTAATACCAAACAGTTTTGATGACTGATGTTTTATAATATAATTTTAGATCAGGTAGGGCTAATCCCCCTTCTTTTGCACTTTTTTTCATTACGTTCATGGAAATTTTTGACTTTTTATTTCTCCATATGAATTTACTTACAATTTTTTCTAACTCATTAAAGTAATTTCTTGGAATTTTGATTGGTAGGGCACTAAACAGGTAGTTTAGTTTTGGTAGAATTATTATTTTTATTATATTAACTCTACCTATCCATGAGCAGTTGATATTTGCCCAGTTATTTAAATCTGATTTAATTTGGGTGAGAAGTGTTTTATAATTGCTTTCAAAAAGTTTCTGAGTCTGTCTTAGCAAATAGACCCCAGTAATTTTATATTGTCTGAGGTTACTTTGAATGGGATTTCTCTTTCTAGCTCTTCCTGCTGTATCTTGCTAGACATATATAGAAAAGTTGAGGATTTATGAGGGTTTATTTTATAACCTGCAACTTTGCTAAAATTGCTAATTGTTTCCAGTAGATTTAGATGATTTCTTGCAATTCTCTAGGTAGACCATCATGTCATCTGCAAAAAGTGAGACTTCTGTCTCTTCTTTCCCAATTCTAATACCTTCAATTTCTTTTTCTTCTCTAATTGCTGAAGCTAACATTTCTAATACCATATTCAATAGTAGTTGTGATAATGGGCACCCTTGTTTCACCCCTGATCTTATTGGGAATGCCTCTAGTCTCTCCCCATTGAATATAATGCTTGTTGAAGGTTTCAAATAGATACTGCTAATTATTCTAAGGAACAGTCCATTTATTCCTACACTCTCTAGTGTTTTTAGTAAGAATGGATGCTGTATTTTGTCAAAAGCTTTTTCAGCATCTATTGATATGATCTTATAATTTCTGATATGTTTGTTGTTGATATAATTGAGTACACTAACAGTTTTCCTAATACTGAACCAACCCTGCATTCCTGGGATAAATACTACTTGATCATAATGTATTATCCAAGTGATAACTTGTTGTCGTCATTTTGCTAAGATTTTACTTAAGATTTTTGCATCTATCATCAGGGAGATAGGTCTATAATTTTCTTTCTCTGTTTTAACTCTTCCTGGTTTAGATAACAGCACCATATTGGTTTCATAGAGTTAGGCAGAGTTCCATCTTTCCTTATTTTTCCAAAGCATTTATATAGAATTGGAACCAATTGTTCCTTAAATGTTTGGTAGAATTCACTTGTGAATCCATCAGTCCCTGGACATTTTTTCTTAGGGAGTTCAGTGATGGCTTGTTGAAATCCATTTTCTGAGATAGGGTGTTTAGGTATTTTATCTCCTCTTCATTTAGCCTGGGCAACTTATATTTTTGTAAATATTCATCCATTTCACTTAGATTATCAAATTTATTGGCATAGAGTTGGCAAAATAATTTTGAATTATTACTTTCATTTCCTCCTCATTGGTGGTGAGTTCACCTTTCTCATTTATGATACTAGCAATTTGGTTTTCTTCTGTCTTTTTTTAATCAAATTGACCAGAGGTTTATCAATTTTATTAGATTTTTCATAATACCAACTGTTGGTTTTATTTATTAATTCAATAGTTTTTGCTTTCAATTTTATTAATTTCTCCTTTAATTTTTAGAATTTCTAATTTGGTATTTAATTGGGGATTTTTAATTGTTCTTCCTCTAATTTTTTTAGTTGTATATTTAGTTCATTAATTTCCTTTTTCTCCAATTTATTCATCCCATAGATTTTGGTATGTTGTTTCATTATTGTCATTATCTAGGATAAAATGGTTAATTCTTTCTCTAATTTGTTTTTTGGTCCTCTCATTCTTTAAAATGAGTTTATTCAGTTTCCAATTGGTTATGGGTCTATATCTCCTTGACCCACTGTTGCATATGACTTTTATTGCATTATGATCTGAGAAAGATGTATTCACTATTTCTGCCTTTCTGCAGTTGATCATTAGGTTTTTATGTCCTAGTACATGTTCAATTTTTGTATAAGTTCCATGTACTGCAGAGAAAAAGGTATGTTCCTTTCTATCCCCATTCAATTTCCTCCATAAATCTACTATATCTATATCCAGGCCCTTCAATCCCTTAATACTGATGTAGCCAGGTCCTATGCAATCCTGACTGTGAAGCCTTGGTATTTGAACTGGTTCTTTCTGGACACTTGCAAGATTGTCTCCTTGATCTGGTAGTTCTGGAGTTTGGCCACAATATTCCTTGGTGTTTTCATTTGGGTATCTCTTTCAAGAGGGGATCAATGTATTCTTTCAATATCTATTTTGCCCTCTGGTCCCAGAATATCAGGATAGTTCTCCTTTTCTATATCTTGAAGTATAGTGTCCAGGCTTTTATTTTTTTCTTCAAGTTTTGTAGGTAATTCTATGATTCTTAATTTGCCTCTTCTGGTTCTTTTCCCAGATCAGTTGTTTTGCCAATGAGTTATTTTAAATTTTCTTCTATTTTTTAAATTTTGTTTAACAGATTTCAATTTTTTTTAGTGAAGAGTTTTCTTCTTTTACCTTTTGCATCTCCTATTCCAAATGATCAATACTGTTTTTGAAGGAATTTTTAACTGTTTCCATTGGCCCAAATGTGTTTTTTTTTGAGTATTTTAAAATTTATTTTCATCTAATATGCACATGTATATTTTTAAGTTACAAAGTTTTCTTCCACCTTCACTTCTCACCCCCCCCCCTCCTTAGTGGTGAATAGTCAGTTTAGCATTATACATACATCTTTTGAAAAACATGTTAACAGGTTAGTTATTTTTGGTATGAGGAATTAGGATTAAGAGAAAGAGATAATTTTTAAGTGTTTATCAGAGTCTGATTTTTGTTTTCTGTTTTGTTTTCTTTTTCTTCTACTGGATGAGAATAACATAGTCCATAGTTGCTCTAATACAGTTATCCTGGCTCTCTGAACTCCTGAGAGGAACTGCTTCCATCAAGTTTATTCTTCTAACAATGTTGATGTTGATTTGTACATTGTTCTCTTGGTTCTACTCCCTTTGTTCAGCATCAGATCCCATAAACCATTCCACGCTTCTCTAGAGTCTGACCATTTTTTTGTTTCTTATAGAACAATATTATTCCATAATATTCATGTGCTATACCTTGTTTAGCCCCAACTGTGTTTTCAAAGGATTTATTTTCTTGTAAGGTGTTAAGTTTCTCTTGCATAATGCTAATTTTATCTTGCATTTCTTTTCCCAATTTTTTCCATTCGAATTTTAAACTCCTTTCTATTTTCTTCTAAGTAATCTTTTTGGGCTGGAGACCAGTTGAAATTCTCCTCTGAATGTCCAGCCCTTCTGTCCTCATTTTTTCTGAGCTTGTTTCCTTATCTCCAAGGTAGTAGCAAACCTTTTTCTTAACAAAAATATTGACCAAGAAAGCATCATGAACCACCCATCTTTACAAATTTAGAACAATTTTAAAGCAATCTATTCCAACATTAAGGGAATCATTAATAAAAAGGTGAGGAGGGCGAAAAGGTATTATATTTTTTAACATTTTCTTACCATCTTTCAATTAATAGTTACAAAGAATGTAAGATATATTTGACATTTATCTAATTTAAAAAGTGATGATTTGGAGAATTAATTGTAAAGTTAAGGGCTGCCTTCCAAGTTCTATTTTCTGAGGGAAGTTCTTAGCTACTTTTGGTTACCTTGTTTTTTTTCCCCTCTCTACTTCTTTTTTATTTTCATCTTTTAAGCTCCAGCTCTTTTCAAAGTCATTAATTTCTTTCATCAGGAAGTGAACTTTCTATTCTTTGGACTCATATTACTTCTGCTACAAAGGTTGCATAGTAAAAGAAGAAAATTGCCTTTATCTAGAATAATTCTTAATAAGCTTTGGAACCTAGAACAAAATACAACTTCTCTATGATCAGTATTTTGATCTATAGAAAGATAACACCTAAAATTTCTCACAACTCTAAAATTTTGGCAACATTTCTTAGATTTCATTATGTTTGTGTTGTCTTTTTTAATTAACAGATTAAAATTCATTGAAAAGCTTTTTTTATTTTAGCAGTTTCAATCTTGTCCAACTTTTCATGACCCTATTTGAATTTTCTTGGCAAATATACTGGCATGGTTTGTCATTTGTTTCTCTATTTAATTTTATAGATGAGGAAACTTAGGCAAATTGGTTTATGTTACATTCCTAAAGTTGCCCAGATAATAAATGCCTGAGATCAGATTTTAACTCATGGAGATGAATATTTCTTAATCCAAACACAGTTTTCTATTTACTGTATCGCTACATGACAAATCCACATAATGATCTAAATGTATATTAGAGAGCTAAGAAATTTTTGAGGCTCACTAAGGAAATAATAGTAGATATTATGAAATATAATTTATTTTTGTGGTTTAGTGATTTCATTGTGTTTGACTCTTTCTTATCCTATTTGGACTTTTCTTTGTAAAGCTAATTGGAAATTTGTCATTTTCTTCAACTCATTTTCATAATAGACAAAACATAATCAGAAATAATTTTTTTAAAAATACCAACACACAAGAAAAAATCCATTCAGTTATTTAAATAGAACTATCCCTATAGTCTCTGCTCATTTCCAAATTCCTCCTTCTTTTGTGACTACAAAGGATGGAAAGGCTGATTGATAGGGAAGAGTGCAAAGTTTTTGTTCAGTCATTTTCAATTATGCTATTTCCTCATCTAGGGTTCCTTCCTCAGTTCATTTTTACAGATGAGGATCATAAGGCAAGCAGGTTCAAATCATTTCCCCAGGGTCAAATAAATAGTATGTTTTTGAGATCATTTTTTTTTTAAAACATGAGGATGACTTTCAGGCCAGCATCCATCCACCATCCATAACTGCTTATAAAGAACATTGAACTAGGAGCCAAGAGATCAGGGTTTTAGGCTTATTTGTTATTGTGGTTGGAGTTGTTGCTGTTAATATTATTATTTTTCAGTCAATCACCTCTGACTCTTTGTTTCTGACCCAATTTGTTGTTTATTTGTTTGCTTGCAAAGATAATTGAATTGGTTTGCCATTTCCTTTTCTAACTTATTTTACAAATGGGAAAATTGAGGCAAAAAGAGTTAAGTGACCCCCTCATGTACACACATCTAGTAAGTATCTGAGTTTGAATCTGAACTTAGGTCTTCCTTACTCCAGATCTGGGATTCTATCTACTGCACTGTCTAATAGCCCCAAACTATATTTGTCAGGAAATTTAAAAAAAATCCTACAAAAAACCCCAAAACAACAAAACAACCTTCCTCAAAATGCAACCATAAAGAAGGAGCTCTAATTGTATTAACAATAATGTCACTTGCAAGAAGAATGTAAGCCTGTTAAGTTGCTTTTTCCAAGTGCCCTCTCCCTACACCTAACACCTTCACTTTGTTCTTGATATCCAAGTATCTCTCTCCATTCCCCATGTTTCTAGACTCTTTTCCTTATACTTAACTCCGATCTTTTGAATGTTATAGTTACCGAAGCTTAACATTTATCAGGTAAAAGAAGACCAAGTAAAATAGGACAATATAATATTATAGAATCTATAATACTTGTGACAAAATAAAATATTAACACCTAACATAGAATCTAATTATGATGAATGGGGCCATTGCTATGTTAATGTAGTATTTCATACTTTGTCATTTTATTTAAAATAATATCATTTCATTGAATTGTGGACCATTTAATAGAGTGTATGTGTCTGTATGTATAGAGGGATTTCTTCTAAAAATGAGCAGTCATTCCTTTTAAAAGATCTGTTTCTCTTGTCTATTATGGCACAAATGGTAATACTTTCTTAAAAATTTATTTATGTTATCACATTACTACATTAGTTTGTTATAAAAGTAAACATAATCCCCTCTCTCCCCAAAGAGATAAAAAAAAAACTCAAGAAAAGTGAGAGACAATAAGTGTATTTCAATCTGCCTTGTCTTTGGGATGAATCACATTCTTTATCATAAATTCATCAGACAAATTGCTTCACTATTTTTTCCACAGTTACTATTTCTGGCTCTATCTCCCTATCTCCCTTCTCTCTCTCTCTCTCTCTCTCTCTCTCTCTCTCTCTCTCTCTCTCTCTCTCTCTCTCTCTCTCTCTTGCCATTCACCCTGCCCTTCCTCAAGATTGTGTTGAATCTGTGTACCTTCTCACATAATCTTCCCTTTCTTCCATCACCTATAACCCTCCCCCCCATCCCCTGTCCCCTATCCCTTTCCCTCTCTTTTTTCCTGTAGGGTAAAATAGATTTCTTTTTTAAAATTATGTAGCATTTTATTTGTTGTCCAATAACATACAATGGTAGTTTCCACCAATTTTTTTTTGCAAAGTTTTGAATTTTACATTTTTTCCATCGTCCCTTCCTCCCCACTCCACTCAATAAAAGACAATCTGATACAGGCATTACATTTCTATCTATGAAATTCATAGATTAAAATTGAATGTGTTGTGAGACAAAAAACAGATCCAAAGGGAAGAAAGAAGACTTTGGAGATAGAAAAATTACATAATACCTAAGACAAATTTTAAAAATTCATGATAAAAAGCTTCAGTCTTCATTTAAATTCCACTGTTCCTTCTCTGGATAAAGATGGTATTCACCATCACAGATCCCCTAAATTTTCCCTGTTATTAGTGTATGCAATGCTCTTTTGGTTCTGCTCATCTTTCTCAGCTCAGTATGAAAGATTTCTATACCCCACTTACTGTGTGTTATTTCCTCCCTGAGCTCCTTCTGATAAGAACAGAGGTTCACTCATTACCCCCTCACCTTCTCCCCTTCCATTCCATTGTAAAAGCTTTTTCTTGCTTCTTTTGTGTGAAATAACCTAGCACATCCTACCTCTCCTTTCCTTTTCTCCTGATACATTCCTTTCTTGGCCGTTATCTCCATTCTTGTGAAATATATCTTCATATTCAGCTCCTTCCTGTGCCTTGTCTATATAAACTCCTTATAATTGTCCTAATAAAAGAGAAAGTTCTTATAAGTTATCAGTATTATCTTCCCATGCAGTAACATATTCCAGCATCATTGAATCTCTCATAATTTTCCCTTCCTCTATGCTTCTTCTGAGTCCTGTACATGAAGATCAAATATTCTGTTGAGTTCTGGTCATTTAAACAGAAAGGTTTGGAGGTCCCCTATTTCATTGAATGTCCATCTTTTCCTTTGAAAGAGGATGTTCACTTTTGCCAGTTCCTGGTTGCAATTCAAGCTCTTTTGCATATCAGAATATCATAGCCCAAGCCCTAAGAGCCCTTAATGTAGACACTGCTAAAACTTGAATAATCCTAATTGTAACTTCATGATATTTGAATTGTTTCTTTCTGGTTTCTTGTAATATTTTCACCTTGATTTGGATTCTGAAATTTAACTATAATATTTCTCTAAGTTTTTCTTTTAGGATCTCTTTCAGGAGGTGGTCAATGGATATCCTCAATTTTTACTTTACCCTCCGCTTCTAGGATTTCAATGCAATATTCCTGGAGAATTTCTTAAAAAATGAAGTCTAGGTTCTTTCTTGGTCATGAATTTAAGCTAGCCCAATAACTTTTAAATTATCTTTCCTGCACATTTTTTCAGGTCAGTTGTTTTCCACTGAGAGATTTTACATTTTCTACTAGTTTTTCAAACTTTTGGTTTTGTTTCATTGTTTCTTAATTTCTCACAAAGTCATCAGCTTCCCTTTTAAGTACATTCTACATTTGAAGGAATTATTTTCTTCAGAGACCTTTTTTATCTCCTTTTCCATCTGGCCAGTTCTGCTTTTAAGACATTCATATCCTTGTTGAACTTTTTTTGACTTCTTTTTTGTTCATTTGAACTAAACTGGTTTTTAAGATGTTATTTTCATCAGCAAGCTGCTGACTGTTTTCATGACTTTCTTGCATTGCTCTCATTTCTCTCCACAATTTTTCCTCTATCCACTTCATTTGAATTTCAAAATCTTCTCTGTGCTCTTCCATAGCCTGAGACCAATTCATAATTTTTCTTGGATGTTTTGGATACAGAAGTTTTGACTTTGTCTTCTTCTCAGTGTGAATTTTGATCTTCCATGGGACCAAAGTAATTGCATTTTTCTTTTGTTGATTGCTCATTTCCCCAACCACTGACTTGATTTCAACTCATGGTTAAAGTGGAATTCTTCCAGGATGTACTTTCTCAAGTTTTTGAGGGATTTTACAGACTGATCTCCTGGCCTGTGTTCTGGTCTGTGTATAATCACAAGTATTCCCCTTTGCCCTGGAATGGTGAGGAGGGAACCTGCTCTGTTATGGTAGTATGAGACTCCAAGACTGCAACCTAGATCTGAGTATGAGCAAAGTAACATCATCCTGTCCCAGGAGTAGCAGAGAGACCTCTGCGGTCACCCCCACCCTCTTTACCTTCCATGGGTTGAGGGCTCTAGAAGCAGTTGCTGGGTGACTCTAGAGGCCTGCTTCTGGTTCCTGGGGCTGAGGTTGTGCTGAGGTCTATGCTGGTCTGGGCTTTGTGTTCACTCTGATCTTCCAAGTTGTCCTTGGAGATCTCTGTATTAAGAGGTCTGGAAATTACCCCTGCTATCATGGATCCAGGAGCCCTCAGACACACTGGTAGGCTGATCATGGATGTTTGGAGCCAGTTTACTCTGGCAAATGGTGTGACAAGGCTGCAATATGAACCTTTACAAGCATAGTGTAACAGACCCTTCCCATGGAACTTTCAAGTTGTCCTGGCCTGGAAAATTAATTCACTCAGTCTTTCTGGAGGTTCTGCCATCCTAGAATTTAGTGAGAATCATAGTTTAAATGATTTTGGAGTGGTATGGGGAGAGCTTCTGGGATTTCCTACCTTCATTCTGCCATCTTGGCTCCAACATAGAGTAATGATTTAATTAAATAACTAAATTATAAAAAAAATTATATTCAATAAAATATCTCTACATATCTTGTCATTATATATTCAGTATGATATCAAGAGATTTGTCTTTGATGTCATTAAAAATTATTATGTCTCCTATTAGATCTTTTAGCACTGAAGTGCCTCCCTGTCCTTGAGATAACTTACTGTCAATTGAGATATTCTTTAACTGTTATTTCTTTTCTCTGACAGGTGAAGGAACTTGATTTAAAAATCAAATAAACCATCAGAAATACAAATTAAATGCTTCCTACAGAGATGCTTTATGTTTCCTATTAGCCAGCATCCTCAACTTTCTATTTTCAGTTGATTATTAAACTTCTAGAATTATACTGCATATGATGACCAATGGACAAGGAAAAGAGCATTGTTGTTACACAAAATGTGATATTCTAGCATTCATGCTAATGAGATAATTTTTTAAAGAAAGATTACATTTATTTTGAGTTTTACAATTTTTCCCCCTATTCTTGCTTCCCCATGCCCTGCAGAAGGCAGTCTGCTAGTCTTTAAAATTATTTCTATGTTATGCATTTATCTAAGTTGAATGTGATGCCAGAGAAATAATATCCTGGCCTTTCAGGTTGAGAGCAGAGAGAGTCCCGCGGCCCCAGTGCCCCTTCCCACCGGGGGCACCCAGAGTCCAGCCGGACCGGAGCCCCAGTACATAACCTCAAGCCAGATATGCACTGGATCTGTTGAATGGGCAATTCTTCCATTTCCTAGTACAAAACTGCAGATCAACCTTTTTGCACTTCTAAGCCCACGCTACATCCACTATCCAGCTCTGGAGAGCTGCCAGATATCTCTGCTTCTTACTTTTTGCACAATTAGGGGAAAATAAAAGTGCAACATACAGCAGTCCTGATATGGCTGAAGTGAAATCAATGTTCCCGGGAAGTCCTTCCCAAACAAGGGCAGTTGTCTGTAGAAGATGTGGCCACAATGGTGCTATGCAAACCCAAACTTCTGCCACTAAAATCTCTGACTCTTGAAAAATTAAAGAAAATGCAGCAAACAGCACAAGAAACTATTCGCCAACAGGAAATGACAGAAAAGGAACAGCACCAAACTAAGGAATGATTCATTCATCAATTTTGTAACTTTTACTTGTTGATAGTTTTTCAAAGTAATTCACATTTGTTTGCTAAACTTTTGATTTTTATTAAAGTTAAAATTCATTTAAAATAAGCAGACAAATATAAGTCATCATAAGAACAAAATAAATTTAAGCTTTTATAATTCCTATTATGGACTATGTTCCAACTTTTACTTTGGCCACAATTTATTTTAATCTTTGGTACTCTGTTTAGCGATTGTTGGAATTCTAAGTTCTACTACCAGACTACTATTTTTTGTCTAGATGTTATGCATCATGTCTACTTTTATCAATTTTAGAGATTCAAGAACCAACCCATAAAATATGTAACTTCATTAAAGTTCTACACATTGGCCTTTATGCATGCCATATCATGACTTAATTTTTTTTTATTTTTAAGTGAGTGTGCATAATTATTTTTCAATGGGGAAAGAAAAAATATCTAAAAACAATTATAAAGATACCATGTAAGTATATACATATATATATATTATGTATACATATTGCACACATACACACACACACACACACACACACACACACATACACACAAACATTTGAAAATTACATCAAAAATAAGCTAAGTTTCTCTTTAAGGATTCCCTGGGAACCTGAAGCAGAGGGAGAACCTGAATAGATTTGTGAAACCAGAAACATGGTAGACGTGCTTTTACTTTTAGTTGATAAAAACCATGTATGTTTTACACAGTATTTTTTTTTAACAGAAGTTACAGCCGATTTTTCTTGGACAGCAGGAGTAAAATAAATGTAGCAGTATTCCTGAACAATAAAAGTGTTTTTTTAGGAAAAAAAATTAAAATTTAAAAATTAAAAAAAAAGAAATAATATCCTTAAGGAAGAAAAATAAAGTATAAGAGATATCAAAATTATATAATAAAATATTTTTCCCCTAAATTGAAGGTAATAATCTTTGTTTTTTGTTCAAACTTCATAATTCTTTCTCTGGATACAGATGGTATTCTCCATCACAGATAGCCCAAAATTGTGCCCGATTGTTGCACTGATGGAATGAGCAAGTCCATCAAGGTTGATCATCACCCCCATGGTGCTGTTAGGGTGTGCAATGTTTATCTGGTTGTCCTTATCTTGATCGCACATTCTAATGGGATATTAACAAAGAATTCTAATTATTTGTTAAATAGACAAAAACCAATTTACTGATAAATTATCTGCTAATAAAATGTATTTATTGAGTTTAGTGAGGTCTATCCCAAATCCTGATACCCTATTTAGCTGAATAGCAATTTAATGGGAGACCATAGTGGCACAAGTTGACATTCTGATGATTGTAGTAGTCACCTAGACTTAGAGATAAAATTCAAGTTGATTTAGAACATAGACATTAGACATGAGTGAGATGGGCAAAAAAGGTTTTTTGCAAAATTGAATCTAGTACAAGAACCAAGTTAGACCCTGAAAATGCCATTTGTAATCATTATAATAATTTTAATATAAGAATTTATTAAATTAACTTTTTTTCCTGTATGTTCACATTCAGCTTTCCTCAACTTTGAATTTCTCAACATATACGCCATAGAAATGTAGAGCAAGACTAATCTATAGTCTAGGATTCTTTTGTAATTTGCATCCTTCCTCTTCTTCCTCAATAAAATTAAGTTTAATTACTTTTTTATTGTTGATCAATAATATTTAGATATCTTGAGTATAAGATGTTCTTATGAAAATTTCTTTCAAATCCACAGGTTCATAACTCCTGCTAACTAGTCTTAGAGGCTTATTTGGGTTACCTAGGAGGTCATTTCAATGACTTGGAAGTAAGCATATATCAGAGACAGAAGTTGAGCCTAGCTCTTCTGCCTCAATACTAAGAATAGTTCATATTATTATAGATGCCTTTTATTGTGCCTTAGGCTTTACTATTTTATTTATTTGTTTGTTTCTTTACTTATTTATCTATTACTATAAGATACTTTGATTTTCTATATGTTCCTGAAGATCAAATGTTGGACTAAATGACCTTTTGACATTCATTTCTTCAAGGTCAGGAATTGTCTAAATTGTTATGCCAGTTTATCCATTTATATGCTACATTCAGCTCTTTCTAAAATAAATTAAGACTTTATAGGAAAAAAAAGACTTTATGATGTATTGGATGAAAGATAGGTTTTAGAGTTAGGTAGACCTAAGTTCAAGAGCCACCTACTATGCAAATTGGCTCTATGACCCATTATTTTTCATCTAAATGCTCTAGGTATTTAAAGACTTTAAGAAAGTCTTTTAAAAAAATCTTAATCTTTAAAATGTTTTAAATTTGAAGACTCACATTAGTAAAGAGAGTTTTCTCACTGGGGAATTTCTTTCATCACTGACATAACAGATAAGGTTTTCAATTCTCCCAATACCCAACAAGAATAAAATAATATCAGTAATGTTCAGTGTTTAGAGAATACTCTTATTAATGAATCAATGTGAAAAAGGCTATAGTTAGAAATGTAGTAGGTTGTGGTTATATAAATAACAATTGATGTAAAACATTTCCTTTTTTTCAAAGAGTTTAGATTTTAAAAATAAGACACCCTGGAATTATTGAAAGGAAGTTTTGGAAGGTAGTATTGAAAATAGTGAATAGAAACATAGTAGCTAGAAGTGGTAATGGGTAGAGTCCTGGTCCTGAATTCAGGAAGACTTGAGTTCAAATTTGACCCCAAACATTTATTGTGTGACCTTGGCAAGTCTAATCCTGATTATCTCCCATCCAGGATCTCTTCATTCATTCTAATTCATATCTGCACAGTGGATCCAAATGGCTCTGGAGGAGAAAGTGAGTCTGGTGACTTAGCATAGCACTCTCTCACTCAAATCTAATTCTCTTGCATATCATGGCATCACCTCTCTGATGTCATGGTCTTCTTCAAGAATGAAGGACAAACATCAATTCACTTAATCATGATTATCTCACATCCAGGATAGCTCCAGTCATCCTGATTCAATGTGACTAACTGGACCCAGATGACTGGAGAAGAAAATGAGGCTGGTGACTTAGAACAGCAGCATCTCACTCAAATCAATTTCACATGCTTATCAAAGAACCACATCTCTGATGTTATAGTCATCTTCTAGAATGAAGGACAAATATCATCATCATCATCATCAGAGCAGTCAAGTATCACAGTCGTTCCATAAAGAATAAGAGTATTCCTGACTGTTTTTCCCAGACCAAGAGGTAAGAGATATATCTGTCTATAAGGTGTAGGGAAGATAGCTAAAAAAATGCCTCCTTAGGCCTGGATTGTTGATGAATAGGATGCCAAACATGGTTGGAGGTACCTTTAGTGGGTCAGGCAAATTTATACTCACTGACTAGTCATGAAAACATTTATCTTTGCTGTTATGATGTTGGTCCTAATAAGTAATTTGGTAGGAAATTGAATATGTATGCCTACTCTACTGGGCAATTTAACATTAAAGTATATTTGCTCAAAAATATGACTCATGCTTCTACTGGTAGTAAAAAATATGAACGGCTGACTAATTTAAATATCCTTCTTCACACTATCTGGATAGTAATTATCACTAAAATCTGTTCAAATTTTTGTCTTGTAGTTTGCAATTTGGGGGTCAAGTTTTTATAGGCGTAGGGAGCTATCATACTTTATTTGATTATATAAATGCTAGGCTATATTTGAACCTAAAATTGTTACATTAAGTTAAATGCCTGGTTAAGCCTTCCATATTGTTCAGTGTCTGTAGAGATCCTTCCATTAACCAAGTCTTTTGTATACTCACCACAATTATCAGAACTTTTTCCCTTGACAAAATTGTGAATTAAGTATAATTTTACATGGAAATCTCTGTTTTCATAATCCTTCCACCTCTCATGAAAGCTTTCTCCTTTGTCTTTTAGGCACCCAATGACTTTATGTTGCTTCCCAGACACCTACTGCCATTTTCCCCTCAAAAATGAATTAATTACAAGTATACTGAGTTTTTTCCTCAAGTTTTTTTTAAGCAGATGAACAAAACTAAAGCCTCAAGACATGAAAAAAAAGTTTAAATTCATAAAGTTAAAGATGCAGAGCTGAGATATATGGTCAAGTCTCTAATTTTAAATCCCAATGATATTTCCATTAAATATTGATGCCTTATAAACATGAAAATCAGTAAAGAAAATTTAGAGCACTTTAGTCTCAGAAACTCCCACCTTCACTCCCAAGCTTCTTTCCTCATCTATTTACACATTCTCTGTATACAACAGACAATGCTCCTGCCTGTTAAAAATTCAGACTCTGACAGCTATAATTTAGAATAGAAGAAAAGAAAGGGAAAACAGAAGGTGAAGAGAGGAGGTAAAGATATACACACTTAGAGGAATACACACACACATGTATAATTTTAAAGAAATATATCCATCTATATAATTCTTTCCTAAAGATTATGTGTATCTGTATATTCATAGATGCATATATACATACATACAATTCTAAAGAATGCAACTTGGAAAATATTATTAATAGGAAAAATTACAGTTAAGGACCAGCATTCCTGGGGCAGCTAACTGGTGAAGTAGATAGAACACTGACCCTGGAATCAAGAGGTCTTGAGTTCAAATTCAACCTCAGATACTTAATAATTACCTAGGTATGTGACCTTGGACAAGTCACTTAATCTCATTGCCTTGCAAAAGTTTAAAAAAAAAGAATGAGCATACCTTCTGGCTTGTGTAGAATGATTTCCAACTCATATTTATCAATTTATTTTTATCATACAGTAGCAAAACATTATAGTGAATCAATAGGTTTATAATCAGGAAAACCTGCGTTCAAAACCTGCCTGTGAATACTTATTGCATGACTTTCTTTGGAGAAGACATAATTTTCACAATAGAAATTCCTTACACTGATGAAATCTCAGAAGCTTTATTTATTCACTCATTTTCAAATTAATATAGAATTATATTTCACATGCTTAAAATGTTTAAGTTCCTGCCCACATTAGTCAGTAATTCAAGGCCTTAAATGGTTTAGTTTCAACCAGCCTTTAGTCAGAATGCTTCCTTTCAAGTACTCTCTTTTAATAAAACTGAATTTATTAACTATTCCCTTTTGCTATCCCAAAGACTACTTATTGAAAAATCCTGCATATCACTTAAAGTTCAGCTCAAATGCTATTTCCTCCCATTAAACTTTACCAATCTACAAAATTAAAAATGATCTTTTACTCTTCATACTTTCATAGCATCCTTTTTATATTTAAGTTATGGATTCATTGAGTTCAATGGTTCAATCCATCACAAATTCCTAATAGATTTTCAGCTACCCAAGGACAAAGATGACTTATTTATGCTTGAATCTCATGTTATACCTATGAAATAATTTTGCCTTTGTTAGTTTCACTGTACTTTTTATTGTTTACTTATTCTATTAAATAAATACTAAGCATCATATCTCAACAACTCAAAAGCAATTTGGAAACAATAGTGTTATAACAATAAATGAATAAACCAGCATTGCAATAAAAGTAAACCAAATAAATGACAAATTGACCCTATCATTTCAGATTTGTCTGGTGAATGAAAGTCATGGTGATGGATACATTTTAAGGTCCTCACAAAAATGCAATTCTTCTTTGATTCATTTAGGCAACAATGAATTATAATCCCTGGAAGAAGTTTGTTCTAAGCATAATTCTCCATGATATATGAACCAAGGCCATAATTTGTGATCATAGGTAATAATTCTGAGTTGCAGTTTCCAATTTTTCTTCTAAAATGTTATTATTGTTATGACAAATTATTCAACTTTTTCTCTGACCTGAGTAGATTAAGACTGGTGAGTAATAGCCAGGTTGTAAATGATCTAAAGTACTGAGTTTATTTGTTGAGTATCTGACACATATAAACTTATCCTTCACATTAACTATTTACAGTGAATCTTGGCGAAAATTTTTCTATAAAAATTAGGTAATTACTTCTTTCTTGTACTTGTTTGTGATTCTCTTAATGCCCTATAATTTCAGTTGTCCCCAGTTTATTTCTATCAGGTTTATATAAAGGAAGGATGCTACAGTTAAGAGTCAGGAAGACATATCCAAATTTGCCTCTGACACTTTAATAGATGTGTAACCATAGGTAAGTCAATTAATCTCATGGAACTTCCTTATTTTTGAAGGGGAATAATAAGATTTACAGCACCTGTCTAAAAGGAATTAAGGTTCAAATGAAAGAATGTTAAATAAGGTGTAGTTCCTAAATCATTATGTAAATGTCAGTTTCATGAAATCAGATCATTTAGAGTCTTAGAAAAATTTCACATGAAATCATGGATAAAGTATCAATCTCAGAATCAAGATTCTGACACATTCTATTAAACTGTGTGATGATGAACATATCAAAAATTCTCAGTGCCTCACTTAAGTTTCTAAAATTAAAGATTTATATGAGTTGCTGCATTGCCTCATTTGGAGAGTTTCTACATTACTATTCTAGGAGTTTCAAATATAGTCGAAATTATATATCTAAAAGATAAAGTGATGAAGCAGGCAAGGTAGAAACAGCAAAAAAGACAAGGAGTGTTCCTAGAGGCTGAGATTAAATAACTTTCCCATTTTTATACATTAAAAAAATATCAAAAGCAGGATTTAAACCTTTGTCTTCCTGATTCATTTCAAATAGTATTCATTATGTCATGCTAAGCTAGAAAACACTGTGATTGTTGTGATTTTAAAAAGCATTTTTGTAATTTTTGAATTCATGTAATTCCCCACAATTCCTTGCCATAAGTGGAAATTGAAAAAATCACTTTGAGACAAAATCAAAAATATAAATAGCTAAAATGAAAATAAACAATCAATAAAATTAAGCATGTGTTGTGAATGTGTTTTCTTTGTGAGGTAGTATTGTTTGTAAACAGTTTGAAACATGTCAAGCATGAATTTATATAGTGTTTTCTGGTGATATGTATGCCATGCTACCTAACTTTATCTGAACTAACTTCTTTTGAAAAATCTGATCCAAGTACCTGAATTTGAATTTCTCTTAACTAATAGGACCATGGTGTTCCCACGAAATACTCATCTTAACTTATGCTTGCTGTTCTTCTAATTCAAACAGTACTTCTTTATTCTCAAGTGGGGATTGACATTCTCTCTTCTTTGGAATTGTTCTTCTGAATTTGAGATGTACAGCCTGAGAGGAAATCTATAATGGAATATCGAGGATTCTGTTATTAATTGCATTCAGTTCAATTCTACCAGTAGCTTGTAAAAAATAAAAAAATTATAGAATACCCAGATTATTTGTAATTAATCAAGACTGAGAGGAAATAGCAGGAGATATCAAGGGAGTTGAAGAAAGTCATTGGATGCCTACAAGACATGGGAAGAAGATTTCAAGAGATTTGGAAGGGTTGTAAAAATAAAGGTTTCCATGAATATTTTAAAAGAGTTATGTTTACTGGAAGCTGCTCAGAAGACAATGAGGAACTGCAATCTTTTTTTATATTTATGTAAATTTTATCTTATAAATACCTGAATACAAATTATTGTATTTTAATGCAGAACTGGACTTAGCAGGGAACTGGCCTGAGCCAGGCTTAGTCCATTTTGTCTAATGACATGCTTTATAGATATATAGTTATTATTACTTATATAGATATTTTCTTATTTATCTATAAACATATATTTCTTATATTTCTACACACATGTTATATATATATGTATATATATATATATATATATATATATACTTATATAGGCACTATCTATTTATATAGCTACTTTCTACATAGAAGTAGAAAAGAAAAAAATTGGGGAGAAGGCATCATTTTATTAATGGAAATGCCAACTATAGCCTGAATAGAGAAAAATATTAATACCAAAAGAAAGGGAGAGAAGTTAGGGGATGCTTAAGAAGCTTAAGAGAAGCTTCTTAATAGAGAGCTTGGTGATTAACCCAGATTGCCCTCTGGTGATTATTGGTGTTTATGACAGGTGGGTTTGAGTTTATTTGATAACACATGATTCAGTTTGGATCAATAAATAAAGAAGGCACATGTCACAGTGCCTTTCCTTCCTTCTCTCTCCCCATGTGACATACAATAATACATAAGGACTTTAGTAAGGTTCAAAATAGTGTATCCATAGCCTAGAAAGCATGAGTATTTTTATTGAAAATATCATGTCCCAGATGTGTCAAGGATCTTATTATGTCCCATAATCACCTGTATAGTTTTGAACAAAGTAGATTAGCATAGGTCACTTGGCTCCATAATATCATGATTGGATTTTCTATCTCATTTTGATATTCCCATGTGCCTCAAATCACAGACATAATTACAGAAGTTGAATTGGGAATAGGACTAACAGATGTTGTACAAAAATACTTTAATATAGTCCCAGTCTCTTTTACATTCTGAAGTTGGTAATTGAGAGAAGAAAAAGAAAAGACAAGACAACACACAAAGAGAAAAAGCTGTTCCCCATGTGATTTATTCAGATGACTTAAAGTTTGGACTAGTATACCTTAGTACTAGCTCATACTTTTCATTTTGTATTGCCCTCACATGTTAGTACTGCTATTCATTCTTTCTGATTAATTCTCTCTTTGTTCCTTTTGAAATTAGTAATGTGGCCTTTTTGGATTCTTATCTCATGCTATATTACATTTGTTGCTGTATTGGTACTTTAACTATGTGTTTCAAATACATAGATTAGTAGATTAAAATAATGAAAAAATGTGATACTACAGAAATCTCAGTACAGATTGTTGTCTCCCTAGTGAAAAGATTAATTTTTCTCTAAGTGGTGAAGGTCCATTACAAAAGAAAAGTCTCAGAAAATGTAACGTGTTTAACTTGGTAGATTACTGTCACAGACAAACTCATTTATAAGTACCCCTTGTATTCTTCTTAATGTTCTATATGAATGATGGATCTTGATGGTACTTCATAAACTATAAAATGCTGTTATCATTATTAGTTTTTGCTAAAACAATCACAAGGCTAGAGAAGAATACAGCCCTCAGACAAACACATGACAGGCATACTCACAAGAATTTGGGTCATGAAAAAAATTATTTGAAAGCATTGTCTTTCTTCTCAGGGTACATAGATCGACACTTTTCATTAATGAAGGAAGAAAATGTAAAAAAATAAAATGATGAAAGAAAATGTGAAAAAAATTTCCTCTAATGGCCTGAATTGATAATATTCAGATAATAATATTTTAAAATTGGAAAATGCAAATAACATATCTATGCATGAGAAGTAGTGATGTTTAGAAATCAACACTGCACTTAAACACATCCCAATAATGATAGATCCCCATCATGGAGCCATTTTATGATTTACAAGCAATTTCTTCCTATTAACCTTCTGAGAGAGAGAAGATAAAACAAATATCATCCTCAGTTTATAAATGAGTGGTGAAATGAATTGCTCACTCTATCTTTATCCGTTTATTACTAGGCAAGTCCAAAGAAATTTCACTACCACAGAAACAAATTACTTACTCATTCTATGTCTAACAAAGAAGAAAGCAGCAGATCATTGTTTACTCCATCCCACTCCCTATTTCCTACATTACATGAGACATATTTTTTCCCCTGGATTGTATCAGAAGGGATTAAGAATTACATTGCATGTTAGATTTCTTGTATATATGCTTTATGTCTTTCTAATATACTGAAAATTCTGTGTTGGAAAGGCTAATACCTTCTCCAAGATGTTGTCCACTCTAGCACATAGCGTACCTACTAAACCCATTGTGTGCTCAGTAACATTTTTTAAGTTGGAGCAAATCGTTTAAAATCATTGCGAAGAGCTGGAATTGGAAGTCACATGTTTTGATCAGCAATCCAGGAGATTTTCCACTGAACAAGACTGATAATAATCCTATTAATAATGAGATATAATTATCAAATTACATAGCCTGAGAATTATAGGATCACAATCAAGATTGGAAGGGATGTGCTTGAAGATTTCCATAGGTTGGGGGGAACCCATCATCTCTTGAGACAATCCTTCTTTCCCACTTTAGACACATCTGATTTTTAAGTAAGACTTTTACCTCTCTTCACTTTCAATCAACTCCTCATGGATCTTCCCTTTGGAGTCAAACCTCCACATAATGTTCAGATACTTGTAAGTAGCTATAATGTTCCTCTTTCACCCCCATAGGTCTTATCATTTCTAAGCCAATCATATTTTTTCCTTTCAATTGATCCTCTTGCTGCTTTCCCTCTCTCGAGGTCATTCAAAGCTTATTTGTGTTTTTTTTTTTTTTGTTTCATTACTCAAGGATTATACTAGATTTATTCAGGTCCCCACTCCCCCACCCAGGACACTATTACATCTTCCTTTTTAAAAGAAAGAATTCATGCTTGTATTTTCTTAAGAAGATTGTCATTTGTCATTTGTAACAATGATTTTCTCAGTTCTTGACAGGAGCAATTGAATGAAAGGACTGTGAATTTATTTCAGGACAATCACAGAATCTCAGTTGGATAGGAGACCTCAGAGAAAAAATTTCAACTTTTTCCTTGGGTAAGAATTTCTGTTAGAAGATAACAAATCTATGGGTATCTCATCTTCACTAGGAGACCTTCATTCTTGGGGAATTATTCCCACTTGAGATAGACCAGTGTGAAATTTAGAGGACTCTTGATGCATAGATCAGAACATATACTTACCTGAAATGTATCATTCTGTAGCTTCTACTCAATACTTCTATTTTGCCTTTTGGAATAAAGAATGGTCTAGAAAGAATTGTCATTTTTATTATATTAGCTCAACCTAACCATGAGCAATCAATATTTTTCTAATTGCCTAGATCTGATTTGTCTTACAAGTATTTTGTACTTGTGTGCATACAGCTTCTTTCTCGATTTGTCTTGGAAGGTAGATTCCCAAGTATTTAATGTTGTCTGCAGATATTTGAAATGAATTTCTCTATTTGTTGTTCATGGGTTTTGTTTTTCACATATAGAAAAGCTAATGATTTATGTGCATTTATTTTATATATTGCTACTTTGCTGAATTTGTTAATTGTTTCAAGTAATTTTTAGATGAATTTTTCAGGTTCTCTTAGTATATGATCATATCATCTGCAAAGATTGAAAGCTTTACTTCCTTCCTCATTGACAATTCTGATTCTTTCAATTTCTTTTTCTTTCTTATTCCCAAAGTTAAAATTTCAAATACTATATAGAATAGTAATGGAGATAATGGGCATCCTTGTTTCACCCCTGATCTTATTGGAAATGCTCCTAGTTTACCCCCATTACATATAATATTTGTTGATGTTTTGGATATATACTATTTATTATTTTTAGGAAAGCTCCATTTGTTCCTCTTCTTTCTATAATAGGAAAGTATGTTGTATTTTGTCAGACCTTTTCAGCATCTATTAAGGTAATCATATCATTGTTGTTGGTTTTGTTACTGATACATTCAATTACAGTGAACATTTTCGTAATATTGAACCATCCCTGCCTAGCTAGTATAAATCTTATCTGATTTTAGTGTATTGTCTGAGTAATATGTTTCTGTAATCACTTTGCTAAAATTTTATTTAAGATTTTTTTGCATCAATGTTTGTTAGGAAGAATGGTCTATAATTATCTTTTTTTCATAATTCCTGGTAGATATCAGCACCATGTTGTTGTCATAAAAGGAATTTGACAGAACTCCTTCTCCTATTTTTATTCATTTATTTATTCACTCATTCATTCATTTATTTAGTTATTTAGTTATTGATTTAATTATTTAGTTACTTATGTGTTTATTTGCTTGTTTGTTTATTCATTCATTCATTTATTTATTTATATTTTTGCAAGGCAAATAGGGTTAAGTGGCTTGCCCAAGGCCACACAGCTAAGTAATTATTAAGTGTCTGAGACCAAATTTGAACACAGGTACTCCTGACCCCAGGGCTGGTGTTCTATCCACTGTGCCACCTAGCTGCTCCCCTTCTTCTCCTATTTTAAAAAAATAGCTTATGTAGAACAGGAATTAAATGTTCCTTAAATGTTTGGGAGAATTCACGTGTAAATCCATCTGGACCTGGAGACATTTTTCTTAAGGAGTTTATTGATGGTTTCTCCAATAGCTTTTTTTCTGAAATGGTCTTATTTAAGTATTTTATTTCCTCTTTTGTTAATCTGAGCAATTTGCATTTTTGCAAATATTCAATCATCTCACTCAGGTTATCAAATTCATTGGCACACAGTTTGGAAAAATAGCATCTCTTGAATCTTGTATTTGGAGATTGAATTCTCTGTTCAGTTTTGGTCTTTTTATGAGGAAATTTGGATGTTCTCTATTTTGTTTAACATCTATCTTTCCCCCTGATAGAACATGCTGAATTTTGCAAGATAGTATAATCGTGGTTGTAATTCAAGGTCATTTGTAATATGAAATATGATATTTCATGTCTTCTGGTCCTTCAGTGTTGAAGGATAAGTCCTGTATAAGTCTGATTGTGTTTTCTATGTATTTAAATTGCTTATTTTTAGCTACTTGCACTATTTTCTTCTTTATTTGAGATCTGTGGAATTTGACTATGAAAGTCCTTAGAGTTTTTAATCCAAGTGTCTCTTTCTAGAGAATTTCTGTGTATTCTTTCAATGGTTCTTTTGTCTTCTTGCTCTAGCAGATTTGACAGTTTTCCCCGATAATTTCCTGTAAGATATTTTTCAGATTTTTTTTAAATAGAGGTTTTCTAGCTGTCTAATAATTCATAAATTATCTCTTCTGGATCTAATTTCCAGGTTTTTTTCCCTAAATGATTCTTTAAATTTTCTTCAATTTTGTCTGCCTTTTTATGTTGTTTGATGGAATCCAGTACTCTTATAGATTTATTGCTTTCTATTTGTCCAATACTAATTTTTAGGTTTTTATTTTCTTCACTTAGCTTTTGTGTTTCCTTTTCCAGTTGGTTAATTTTACTCTTTGCTGAATTGTGTTTCTTTTCCAGTTGTTTGATTTGAGTTTTAGATGAGTTGCATTCCTTTTCCAGCTGGTCAATATTATTTTTGAAGAATTACATTCTTTTTTTAAGTTGGTTATTTTTATTTTAAAGGAGTTTATTTCTTTGGTCAATTTTTGATAATTTTCCTGCATGACTCTAATTTCTTTTTTCCATTTTTCTTTGGTCCCTTATTTTTGTTTTTAAATTCTTTTTTAAGTTCTTCTAAGATCTTTTAGATTTCAGTCCATTCATAGACTCTTTTTTTAAAAAAAATTTATTCACTTAAGGCACTGGGGTTAAGTGACTTGCCCAAGGTAACACAGCTAGGCAATTGTTATGTGTCTGAGGGCAGATTTGAACTCAGGTCCTCCTGACTCCAGAGCCAGTGTTCTATCCACTGCACCAACTAGCTGCCCCCCAATTCATAGACTCTTTTGAGACTTCACTGCTTTCTTCTTGAGGTGGTATTGTAGTCATCTTTATCTCCATAGTAACTTTCTATAGTGAGTGTTCTTTTAGTTTTTTTTCCTCATCTTGCTTGTTTGAACTCTAATTCTGGGGTATAGTGGATATAGATTCAAGATATTTTTGTTGTGACTAGGGTCTGATCATAGGCTTGTCATTGGCCAAGATGTAGCCTATGAAGGTCAGGCATTGCCTTTGCAGGGATTTGTTTCTTCCTTTATTTCCAGGGTCTGACTATATAGTGATTTGTTCCCAAACCAGTTTTGTCTTTTACCCCAGTGTTCCCAGAATTCAGACTTTGTTTGAAGTTAGAACTATTCCTGCTGGCTTGCTATATAGATGCTGGGACATATGCAGTTGTCAAGCTATCAGGACCTGGACTTCACTGTGGCTAAAAATCTCCCACTAGATGGGACATTAATGCAGTGTTGTTAAAGCTGTGAAATGATACAATCATTCTGGAGAACAATATGGGACTATGCCCAAGGAGCAATAAAACTGATTATGCTCTTTGACCCAGCAATTCCAATATTAGACCTATATCCATAAGACATTATAAAAAATCGGAAAAATCTCACAAGTTTGACAATATTCATAGCAGTTCTTTTTGTAGTGACAAAGAATTAGAAATTGAGGGAATTCCCATCAATTGTGGAATGACTGGATAAGTTATGGTATATGCATATTATGGAATACTATTGTTCTATAAAAAACCATGAATGATCAGACCCTTGTAAAGTATGGATAAATTACAGGAACAGATGCTGAGTCAAGTTAGGAGAACTAGGAATAGTATTCACATTAACAACAACATTGTGAGTTGATCAACATTGATAGAAGCAGGTCCTCTCTTCAATCCAAAAATCTAGGACTATCATAGGAGACCAGCTATGGACAATGCTATCCCCACCCAGAGGAAGAAAATCAAAACAAAACAAAGAAAAAATCCTACAGAGTCTAAATGATTCACTTTTTAAATTTTTTAAAAATTTTGTCCTATGCCTTTCTTTCCAATCTCATGTTTTTTTTTCTTTTCTTTTAATCCTAATTCTTCATACCAAAAGTGAATAATCTGTAAACAAGTTAAACACAAGTATATATGCACAACATTTACCTGACTGCCACCTGGGAGCAGGGGAGGGTATTATGTACCTTTAAAACATGCATATGCCTGTGGATGAATGTTGAAAACTTTCATAACATGTAATTGCAAAAATAAAATATCAATTGATAAAAAAGGAGAATGATCTATTTCCTCATGCATGAGACCACTTCAGATATCTGAAAGCAACTATCCCAGCTCTCCTGTTGCATTAGCTTAATTATACTGATCATCTCATGGCTACACATCTCGTGATTTTTTATTTATGCTTTTTTAATACTGTATTCAGTCTCTTAATGCCATTAAGATCGCCAATTTTCTTCCTAAGTAGCACTCAGAATAGAAGATCATAATCTAAATATGATCCTTCAAGGGAAACCTGTATCCTCCCCCCCCATGTGATGCTATCTAGCCCTGTCTTCTCCTTCCTTCCAAATGTTGTTAAAAATATGTTCAGTGGTTTACATTCATGCCTACTATTTCTTCTTTGTATGAATAAAGAGTTCAAGATTTATTTAGAACTAAGAAGAACCTTAAAGATGATTGAGTTCAAACATTCATTTTACAGATGAGGAAACAGAGGGCAGAGGAAGTGAACTGATTTACTTGTTAACCTTATTTTAAGCACATTGAAGTTAATTATCATTCTAACAATGTTGCTATTGTAACTCTTCTTATTGTTTGTTCATTGCTGTGGTTTTGATCTCATCTTTGTCATCCAATTGTCTTGGTTAACTACCTTTCACAGTCTAATAATATAAAAATATCAATATGATGTGGGGCTGGAGCATTAAAATTGGAGACATGAAAACCTAGATAATAAATTCTGTCTTTGATATTTATTCACTCTGTCACTATGGTGAATCACTTAATCTCTCAGAGCCTCAAGTTCTTCATTATTAAAAGGGCAAAAATAAGATTACTGGTAGGACCTACTTCATAGAATTGATATGAAAACCAAATTAGATACTCTATGTAATGCTATTTACAAATTTTAGACACTTTATAGAGCTAAGTCATTACTATTACTCTGTCTCCTAGAAAATGAAAAATAAAATATTTAACAGACAAGATCAATGATAGCTACTTAGTGACAATGTGTTAAAGACTGCCTTACAAGCTATCAGTGATCTATGATGTCATACATTATTGGTCTGATTGTTCAGTTACTGTGAAACACCGAAGTCTAGTATTACCCACTCTAAATATCTCCACTTCATCTTGTCCTCAAAGATAGCATGAGGGACTATTGCTGAAAGAAAACCCATGGAAGAATGCTTAAAAACCATTTACAACTCTTCAATTACTTTTCTGATAGTTTCAAAAGCATCTCTCTGATAAGGGTCTGTTACTACTGGAAATCCATGTGAGCAAAAATTGACTTTTCAACTTCATTGTTGTCCAGTAGTTCTCATTTTAATTTTTTGCCCCTGTCAATAATAGCTTCATTGAACACAGTGCATGTGAATGGTTTATGAGGATAATCTTTGCTACTTCATGAACTATTCCCTAGCTTGTAGTATGCACACGTGTGTGTGAGAAAGAGATAGATAGATAGATAGACAGACAAAGTAAGAGACAGACACAGAAAGACAGAAAAACATAACAAAACAGATAAAGACAGAGACAAAGGAGAAAAACAAATACAGTCACCTGAGGGAAGAGACCTCAAATTCCTTACCAAAAGAAGTAAAGAAGGGAGAGGATTTTAGATGCTCTCACAAGTAAGAGAAAATGAATGGGTCAGAAATAGAAAAATAAAACATGAAATATTTATTTCATTCTTGTGAAAAAGGTATCTTTCAAAACAGTTAAATCAAATGATCACTCAGCATTATGAGCCATCAGTTACCTTTCCACTATAGTCAGATATCTAAACTGATGATATTAGAGTACTGAGTTCTCATCCTTTGCAGATCTAGGGGATGCTTCCCTGGAGCCACAGAGAATTTTAAATATGGTACAATGTCATATATTCCTAAGGGATTTTGAAATTAATGAAAATATTATTTGTAGCAAAATATGACTAGTTTTTGCATTTGTAATGGACTGTGCCTGCAGCAGCAGCTGTGCTGAAATCAAGATGCCATACTGAAAAATGAAAGGTTGATTTCTGCTGGTTTTTTAATCCCCCCTTATATTTGTTGTTTATCATTCTGAAAGCAACTGAAATATTTTTCTTCTTTTCCTATACTATGGGAACAAGAATAATGGCATGGCTGAAACAGTGCCCATACGCAATACTCTGTTGGTACCATGTAGTAGCTCATTGTAATGCCACTGGGTTTGCTCAAATAATGCTACTAACTGCCATAGATAAATCAGTGTTAACTGTTTCTTCCTCAGTTAATATGTGCAACAGAAAATCTAGAAGACTATCAATCAATGGGATCACCTAGAATAGAAAGACAGTTATGTTTCTTCCAATGTTAAACTATATGACTCTGGTGAAGTCACTAAACTTTTTGACCTTAATTTCATCATCTGTAAAAGAGGAATAACAAGTTTTCCAGTATATCACCAGATGTTGTGAATTTCAGATTTGAGGATGTATGTACAGTTGCTTTAAAAAGTTTCAAGAATTAGAATAAAGGTGAAGTGCCTTCATTCAATGTATTCACTACATTTCTAAGAGAGCAAACTCTTTAGTTGTTTTGGGGCAAATGATGTCATGAATTTTGGCTGATTCTTTGACTTGGAATTGGAACAGACTCTGGAAATAATCTACTTTCAAATTCCATCTAAGTCTGTGATCTTTCCTATAACACTAATGATCAACAAGGCACAATCCAAATATCTCTATTCTTAGATGAGTCCATACTTTAAAGAAAGGATTTCTCAATCCTGAAAAGTTTGAATCATGATTCAACAAGACTTTCAACCAGATATACATATATACATATGCATTTCTATATTTACATATAGAATTTCCGTTTAGAAAACAGTCTTCTGTTTGCAGCATGGAATGGCCAATATAGAATGAAACTCATAATAGTAAGATTTAAATAAATAGAGGAAATGTGAAGGAGACACTATTCAATCTATCCAGTGTTTTAAGAACAATTTTTCACAAGGCATGTATTTCCTGACAGTTGGAGTTTATTTGGATGCTTTTTGTTAGGAAACACTTCACTAATCCTCCAAATTCTGGATCATCACTTTGAATGGGCATAAGTGGGCTGTTACACAGCATTCTTTTCAGGAAAATGCAAACTTAAGAAAAGTGTTTCTTTTCATTTCTGTTGTTATATCACCAGTGCCTAGCACAGTGTTTGACACATAACATGTGCTCCTTAAATTCTTTTTGGAATTAAATTGAATTGGGGAATGTTACATGCAGAATCTCCCTTTTTTAAGAAAATAAAAATGCTTAAGAAAGATGCATAATGAAACTTTCCATTTCTGAGCTTGTTACTTGCATGAAAAAGGCATAGCAGACAATACAAATTTATTCCTATTACAAATATTGAAAGCATTTTAATAATGATATATTCATGGCAACCTAAGAATAAAAATAATCATAAAGAATGACAGTTCTCCCAACTCATAATACTGTTGAGAAATGTGTTTATTGGTATAAGAAATTTCCAATGAAGAAACTCCCTTTACTACCAATGCAGACCAGCACATATTCTGTAAATTATAGTCTTACTGAGTTGCCTAGGAAACTTAAACATTAATGGACTTGCACAGGGTCATGTAGATACTGTGTATTATATGTAAGACAAATCTTACTCCTCCTGAATGAAAGGCTAACTCTTTGTTCTACTACATGAACTCTCAAGGTTATAGCAAACAAAATTAGACAGCAAAAAAGGTTGGATACTAACTCTACTTAATGTAGGTACCAAAGGATTATTTTTGGTTTCATTATGGAAGTAACTAAGAACTTCTGAGGTCTATGTGGGAATATTTAAGCTCACTTATTTTTATCTGGTTGGTGACTACTCTAGGCTAATCTTAATCACCATAAATAAATCAGAAAATATAAAAGGAGACAGTAACATGAAAAAAATAGAAAAGGATATAGAGACAGGCACTATCCTATGCCTTATGTTTACTCACCAAGCAAAATGAATGCCTCTTTCTTCTTCCCACCTCTCCTTCTTTTCCTCCTTTCTTCTTTTCTCCCTCCTTTCCCTTCTTCTTTCCTCCTTCCCTCTCTCCCTTCCTCCTTCCCTTCTTTCCTTCTTTCTTTTTCTCCCTTCCTTCCTCCCTCTCTCTCTCTCCCTTCTTTCCTTCCTTTCCTTCCTTCTTTCCTCTCTTCCTTCCCTTTCCCTCCCTTTCTCCTTCTTTGTGACCATCAATACAAGGGAATTGATGGTTTAGCTTGATATAAAATTTCTTTAGACCAGGAAGTAAGGAGACTTTTGGGTGCAAATGAAAATCTAAATAGATTTGGAGTGAGATAATCTGATTTTGAAATGCTTCTCTATTATTGATTGACTGGGTGATTCTGAGCGAATCACAATATCTTTGGTTATCAACTTCCATATCTGAAAAATTAATAGGTTGGAAAAAATGATCTTTAGATTCTATTTCTAAGGAAATAAGTCATGAAGTGGAGTAAGGAAGACATTGACTACTGCATATCACAACCTTTATAGTTCTCATTCTGGTTGTCTTTTGTCCCTGGTGTGGCATAAATACAGCTCTCCAGAATACTTCTAAGTAGTCTTACTGTTTATTTTTTTATCTCTTTCCCAATCATAAGCAACCTCAAAAATTTGTTTCATTCTATTTTTACATTAATGTCTTGAAAATATTTTGCAGTTCATGTATACCTATCATGAATCTTTCCATTGCCTGGTGAAATGCATACCCACTTTTTTTTAGATTTGTGGAGAATATTTTTTTTTAATTCTATGATTTTTCTGACTAGAATTACTGGAAGATTATTGTCCTTTTTCCAGAAATATGCTCATTAGACACATTTAGATTATTATAGTTTTTCCAAAATTTAATACAAATGATACTGAACTTAGTACCCAGTCCCATATCTTAAATTTGTCTCCATGTTCTTATTTACTTAGAGAGTCTTTCTAAGATTTACATATGGATGGACCAATTCAATGGACTTCATCATCTCTATATAGATAGTTATCAAATCTTCATATTTACTACTTATCTTTTTTCTGAGCTTCTATGCAGTATTATTGCTTTTTGGAAATTTAAAATGGAAAGTCATTTAGGTATCTCTAACTTAAAATGGCCAAACAGAAGATAATTTCTGTTGCCCTAAATCTGGGGTAAAGAATGTGTCTTTATTCCAAAAGTTATTTGATTATATAAAACAACATTCAAACGTTATATTTGGACAAACATTTAATTGATCTCCATTATTGAAAAAGATCAAAATAGCATATAACTATGCTTGAAACAAATTAATGAGTGCCCTCCTGTGTCTGATCAGACAAATATGAGCTCAGAATGTTCTGCCACAGGTCAGGTGTAATAGTCCATATGAACACCTAGGGTGCCTACTCTAAACTTACATATTTCACATTTCCTCTAAGCTACTTCAATTCTACCTTCCTGATAGAATGCAGCACCCTCACTGATGAAGGCATGCCATGGTGGGTGTAAGTGACTCCCATGCTTTACAAAAAATCAATTCTAAAACTCTTAAGACTTTGAGGGTGTACTATTATTGCTTCTTCTGACCCTTTGTGAGTGCTTGCCTTGTGTGAGTTCTCCATAAAATAATCTTTTTGGCAAGCTTAGTTCTGGCATTCTAATAATGTGTCCAGCCCATCACAGTTGCACTCTCTGTAGTAATATTGGAAAGCTTGGCAGTTTAGCTGGAGAAAGGACCTTAGTGTCTTGTATCTTCTCCTGTCAGGTGATTTTCAGAATCTACCCAAGACAATTTGAATGAAAGCAATTCAGTTTCCTGACATAAGGATCATGGATTGTTCAGGTTTCTCAGGTATACAGCTTATATATCTACTAACTCTGGCAATTGATGTGTCAGCCTCATTGTCAATGTGTGCCTCCATGGAAAGGACAATACCAAGATAAGTGAATTTATCCATAGTACCCCAAATTACTCCATTTTCTGTATTCCATAGTTCCACATATGGATGGAATGATGCTGGCTAATCCAGCACCTGTGTTTTCCTGGTGTTAATTATTAGACCAAAATTAATACAAAGCAGCAGAGAATTGATTTAAACTTTCTTGCATCTCAGTTTCAGAGGCTGTGTTAAATGCACAATCAACTGCAAATAGAAGATCAAGCACCAACACTCCCTTCATTTTGGTCTTGGCTTGTAGTCTTTTCAAATTGAATAATTTGCCTTCAGTGTGGTAGTTGACCTTGAGGTCATGTTCGTCTTCAGGGAAGGCATTTGATAAAATGGCTGAAAACATCATGCTAAAAAGCATAGTAACAAGAAAATTCCTTGTTTCACTCCCATTTGTGACCAGGAAATCTCAAGAACATTATTCACCATCCAGAACCTGGCAAGCATACCATTATGAAATTGATGCACAATACTGATGAACTTTTCTAGGCAACCAAATTTTGACATAATTTTCCATAAACTTTCATGAATGAAATTATCAAAGACTTTGACCAGATCTACAAATGTTGTATATAGGACTCTGTTCTGCTCCTGGCATTTTTCCTGTAGTGCTCAGAAAGCAAAATGCTATTTCAATTAATCTTTGACCCTTTTGGAAACCACACTATCAGGGAGATAAACATCTTCCAGTATATTAAGAAGAACTCTGGGAAGAATCTTACTAGCAATGACTAAAAAAGAAATAACCCTGTGATTGTTCCAGGGAAATATCTTGCTTTTACCTTTATAGAGATGGATGACGGAGGCATCCTTGAATTCCTGGGGAATAACCTCTTCATTCCATATATCCTGGAACATTTCAATCTGCTTTTAATTGAGCAATGGACCCTCCAGCTTAGAGATTTTAGCTGGAATAGAATCAACACCAGTTGCTTTGTCCCCTGAAAGGAGTCTAATGATATTCAAAAATCTCTTCTTCAGTTGAAACTTCATCTAGGGATTGATTGACTTCAATTTGAGGTAAATTGTCAGTGACTTCTGTATTGGTTGATTACAGTCCATTAAGAATACTATGGAATACAGCAAATGAAGATCCCTCTAGAATCATGTCTCTATCATTAATCAATATGGATCCATCAGCACTGAGCAGTTGAGCTGCACCATAGGTCTTTGGCCCATAAATAGCCTTAATGTCACAAGATTAGAGTGTCTCTCTCTGAGTGGGAATAGTTTGTTACTAACTTGGAGAGAAAACTTAGCCAACCCACAGTTGGCAATAGCACTGCATTTACTCATCTGAGTCAGAACACTCTCAAACTCCAAAAATGGTTTGATGAAAATTTTGGGGAAATACAGAGATTGCTAAATGAAAAACAAGAACTTCACAAGGTTTACCAGCAGAGTAGTTCAGCCATTTCTAAGAAGGCAGCAAATTAATGCAATCAAAGTAAAGTTGAAGAAAATCTTAGAGAGATGCAGAACTCTTGGCTCAGTAAGAAGGCAGATGAAATTCAATCTTATGCAGACAGTAACAAATCAAAGTGCTTTTATGATGCCCTGAAGACTACTTATGGATCAAAGACATATGGTGTGTCTCAACTACTCAGTGCTGATGGAGCCACATTAATTAATGAAAGGGGCATGATCCTAGAGAGATGGATTGAACACTTCCAAAGTATTCTTACAGACCTTCATCGATCAATGCAGAAAATTGATCATTTATCTCAAGTTGAAGTCAATCAGTCCCTAGATGAAGTACCATCTGAAAAGAAGTTTTTGAATGCCAATAGGTTCCTTTCAAGTGGCAAAGCACCTGGTATTGATTCTATTCCAGTTGATATCTACAAGGTTGGGGGTACTTTGCTCATCCAAAAACTGATTGAAATTTTCCAAGTTATATGGCATGAAGAGATTTTTTCCCAAGAATTAAAGGATGTCTCCATTGTCCTTCTCTATAAAAGTAAAGGGAATAGATTGTTCTGTGACAATCACAGGAGTATTTATCTTTTAGTCATTGCTGGTAATATTCTTGCCAGAGTCTTTCTCAATAGGCAGATCCTTCAGCTGGAAAAATGGTCACCTTCCTGAGAACCGGTGTGGCTTCAGAAAATGTCAAAGGAATAGTTGATATGGTGTTTTCTGCCTGACAACTCCAGGAAAAATGCCAGGAATAGAGCAGAGATCTGTATACAACATTTGTAGAATTGACTAAGGCCTTTGATACCATCAATCTTGAGGATTTATGGGAAATTCTGTCAAAATTTGATTGCTCAGAAAAGTTCATCAATATTGCACATCAATTTCATGATACAATGCTTGCCCAGCTTCTGGATGGTGGATGATACTCTCAAGATTTCCCATTCACCAATGGAGTGAAACAAGGATGTGCCTTGTTCCCATACTTTTTAGCATGTTGTTTTCATCCATCTTATTAAATGTCTTCTCTGAGGATGAACCTGGCCTCAAGGTCAGCTACTGCACTAATGGCATATCCTTTGACTTGAAAAGGCTACAAGCCAAGATCAAACTGGAGAGAGTGCTTGTGCATGATCTTCAATTTGCAGGTGATTGTGCACTCAATGCAACCTCTGAAAGTGAGATGCAATAAAGTGTGCATTGATTCTCTGCTGCTTGTACTAATGTTGGGTCTAACAATTAACACCAAGAAAACACAAGTGCTCCATCAGTAAGCACTACTATCCATATATGAAACCATCAATGATAGCAAATGAACAGGTTCACTTACCTTGGTAGTGTCCTTTCCAAGGAGGTATACAATGACAATGAGGTTGAAACAAGCATTATTAGACCTAGCTCAGTATTTGAGAGTCTCTAAAAGAAAGTGTGGGAGAGATGAGGTATTAGACTGACTAACAAATTGAAGGTATACAGAGCCATTGTGATTACCTCATGGTAATAAGCCTGTGAAACCTGGACAGTCTACCAGTACCATGACAGGAAACTGAATCACTTCTATTTAAATTGTCTTAAGAAGATTCTGAAGATCACATGGAAGGAGAAGATACCAAACAGTGAGGTCCTTTCTTGAGTTAAACTGTCTAGCATTCCAACATAACTATGGATAGTGCAACTACAATGGGCTGGACATACTGATAGAATGCCAGATAGATGATTTCCACAAAAACTATTTCATGGAGAACTCACACAGGGCAAGTACTCACAAGGGGGTCAGAAGAAGGAATACTGAGATACCCTGAAGGTCTCACTGAAGAACTTTTGAATTAATTGTACAGCATGGGAGACACTGGCACAGGTTCATCCAGTATGGCATGCCCTCATCAGAGAGGGTGGTGCACTCTATGAGGAAGGCAGAATTGAAGCAGGTCAAAGGAAATGTGACATACGTAAGTGTAGAATATCCACCCCAGGTGTTCACATGAACTGTTTGTGCCTGATCTGTAGCAGAGCATTCCAAGCTCATATTGGACTACTCAACCAAAGTCAGACACATTGCAATTTGTCTCAAATATAGTGACGTCATTTTGTTCCTCTTCAATAAGGAAGGACAAGGACCAGTCTTCAGGGCATCATGAAAGTATTTTGGTTTGTTACTATATGCATAAAACTGAATTTCTTAGTGAGTCAAGAATCCTACATCTCTTTAATCTTCACTTGGACTTTACTTATGGAATTAAATGCTACCTTCTTAAAAATAAATGAAATGTCCTGCTGGCAAACCCTATGAAGTTCTTGTTTTTCATTTAGTATCTTCTATATTTCCCCCCATCATTTTCATTAAACTAGTCTTGATGCTTGTGAATGCACTTACCCAGGTGAGCAAATGCAGTGCTGTGCACCAAATCTCTGAAAGCTACTCATTCGTTTTCTGTTCTACTCTTGCCAATTGTGTGTTGGTTCAGTTTTTTCTCCAAGTTAGTAACAAACTGTTCCTGCTCAGAGAGAATCTAATCTCTTGATATTAATTCTTCTAGTAGTCATTTTTCCTTGGGGCCACCATTTTGCTTGAATGTGAATATTTAATTTGGAGAGGATGAGTCTGCTCAGTCAGCACTCTGCATTACACATTGTCTTCCTCACTCTCACATCCTGTCTATCTCTTCTCCTTACACTCACACAGCCTAATAGATACCAGTCTTTGCCATGAGGGTCCATTGAGGAAGTTTTATTCTGTTTAAGTAAACGGAAGACAAGGTTATGAGATAAGCAAGTCTTCAGAAGTAGGTGGACATTGCTGTTGCAGTTTCCATTCCTCCCAAGGACTCCCTGTCATGTCTGATAATCTCAATCTTCTCTAGAATTAAAGTCACCCAGAATTATAAGTTTATCCTCTTTTGGTACATTGATGATATTGGTCTCCAGGTCTTTATATAATTTTTCTTTGACTTTCTCAGGATTTGTCATGGTGGTAACATAGTCACTGATATTGGTGACATAATGTTTTCTTGGAAGTGGCAATTCTGTTGTCATGAGTCTATCATTCATTCCTTTTGGTAGACATTCAAGAATGTTGACTGAATTAATTTTGATCACAAAACGTACATCAGCTTCATGGTGCTCCCCTTCACTGTGGCCACTGCAGAAAAACAAAATGTGTATCCAACTCCAACCTTAGTAAGCTGGCCTTCATTTGCCAGACTTGTTTCACTCAGGACTGTTATTTTGACATGATAGCTGCTGGGTTCTCTTGCAACAAGAGCTGTTCATCTTTCAGGTCTATTGAATCTTGTGTTTTTTTATAATTGTGTGCACATTCCATGTGCCAATATTGAATGGAATCTTCTTTGAAGAAGTTTTTGTAGATTTTTCTGGTGTCTTTATTGCATTATGGTATCCTTGCCTGCTATGGTAACCAGGCCAGTGTTGTGTAAGCAGATAATTTTTAGGATACCTTTTCCAGTCCCTTCCTCACATCAAGAGGTAAGCAGTGCAATCCTTAAAAAGGGCTTCTCAGTCACCCAGAGGGTTGATGAATCTCACTTCTACTTTCAGTGGGGAAATGACCCTAGGCTTGGGACACTTGTGGGCTGTGTTGTAGCTATAGCTCCCAATGTATCCTCACCTACTGCTTCATCCTTGGCATGTCGCCACAGGTCTTTGAGGAATGGTAAATTATGAGTGATTTTTTGGATGCATCAGTAAATTGGATTTAAGTGAGGTAGAGTTGCATGAAGTCATCCACCTCACCCTCTCTTCCAAAATCATCACATTCCAGCATGGCACAGCAAAGTCAAGATAACTGGTGATGGCTCTATGCAGTGGTGCTTTCCTTGTCTAAGCTCTAAGCGCTCCACAGAACCTGCTTCAGCTGCTTTCATGATCCTTGGAATGAAGTATTCTCATCTGCCCATTCCATTAGTGAAACACTTCACATGATTGGGGTAGATACTCCCACAACTCACCAATGAGTTTGAGATTCCCTTAATTACCCTCACTGGGGTGTGGTTTCTGTACATCCTTCAGCTTCTTGGAAACACAGGTGAGAGTTAAGTGCCTCAGATGGACATCAAAGGTAAAAAGCAGCCCTGGAAAAGGCTCAGCAGCTTCCATGAACAAACCTTATACCCCAAATATTTAAGTAGTTTACTCCTAAAAAGCTGTTAGATTTGTTGAATTTTAAGTTCTGCCTATGGTTGCTTTGAAACAACACACCAATTTAGTGACCAGAAGTTCCCTGCTCTGGACCTAATTCTTTTCTCTTTTAAACTTACAGGGTCTAATCATGATTTCATCCTTAGCTCTTTTCTCACTCAACTGATCTGTCATCAAATTTTATTGTTTCTACTTCCACATCTTTTATGCATATATACACCATTTTAGTATATCCACATTTTGCTTCTTGCTTGAACAATGCCAATAGTCATAGTTACATTAAATGTCTCCTCATTCGAATTTTCTCAATGGCAGAAGTGATATTGCTAAAGAATAGGACCACACCTGGTAGCCCGATCATGTAAATCACAGTAACTCCCTATTATCTCTGAGGCCATTTATAAAATCCATGATTTGATAAATCCTTCACAACCTGATACCTGTATACCTCTTTAATCTTCTTATGCTTCACTTTTCTTTTTTCTAAGCTCCAGCTATGGACCATTTGTTTTTCTTAGTTTTCCTCCTTGCCCTAGATTGTATTTCTTCCTCACTTTGAACCCACTAGCTTTATCTAGGACTTAGTTCAAATCCCATTTTCTACAGGATGCCTTTTGGTTTACCAGGCTGATCCACTGATGCTTTCTCTTTCTCTTTCCCTTTAATTTACAACAGTTATTTTCATTTTGTCTCTCACATTAAACTGACAGCTCTTTAAAGGCAGGGGGTGAGTTTTTTTCATCTTTCTTTATATTCCCAGGATTCAACACTGTGCTTGTTGCATGCTTGGTCTTAATAAATCTATGTTGATTGATGAATTTATTGATTTGCTAGAATTATCCAATTGGTTGCTTTTATGGAGTTATTAAATCTCACAAATTTATACAATGCATTTTTTAAATGTTTCAGTTTGTGTTTATCTATATTGGCATGTATTTTCTTTAGATTATAGGATTATGATGTCGTATATATCCTAGGATTACAGCTATAGACTTGGAAGGTTAGAAGAGAAAATCTAGACTAGAAAGTTTAAATGAATATCCAAAAAAATTAATTGAGAAATCACCAGAATTGAAGTGTCTCCAACAGAAATTTCAACACTTTTCCCACTGCAACACAGTATTTTTTACTGAACTATTTTCAGTGATTACACTGAGCAAAAATAGTATTAAGATACCATTACTTAGAGTGTCTTTCTGCAATCTTTTTCCACTCTTAACTGCCAATGAAAATTATGTGAAAGTTATCATTTGACTCTACATCATATGTCAAAGGTCAGATATTGATTATCTTTTTATAGCATATTCTTTTTTTTTTTAGTTTTTTGCAAGGTAAATGGGGTTAAGAGGCTTGCCCAAGGCCACACAGCTAGGTAATTATTAAGTGGCTTGTGGTCACATTTGAACTCAGGTCCTCCTGACTCCAGGGCCGGTGTTCTATTCACTGCACCACCTAGCCACCCTGAATGATGATAAAAAGTAAGGGGTTTCCTGGTATGAAATAAGAAATACAATAGAAATACAATATCAAATCATAGGATGATGATCTGCTTTACATTGTTCAAACAAAGTATTGTGCCTGAGGGATGGTTAGGCTTCCAAAGCACTTCTATAGTTATTTCTTTGACAATGCAACTTTCGCCATCACAGTTTCAATATATTTCAGGTTATATAACTAAGTATATGAGAATTTTAGGAGTGCTTTGCCAAAGTTAGAAATGATACACTAAGGCTAGCAGACATAGAAATTGTCTAGAAACACAGAAATGCATAAAATATATTTATATTATTATATAACATCAAACAAAATTTACAATAATTCCATGAATATGCCGTAAAAGAACAAAATCAAATTTCTTCTCTGGTCTGAAAGGAAAGTCAAAAAATTTTATAAGAATTCCCCAAATTATGCAGGAGGGGTGTGGTTTGAACTCTTAAATTGTGTGAGGTCAAAGGGATAATTGTATAAAATAATTCAATATTTTTATAGGTTTTTTTTTGCAAGGCAAATGGGGTTAAGTGGCTTGCCCAAGGCCACACAGCTAGATAATTATTAAATGTCTGAGACCAGATTTGAACCCAGGTACTCCTGACTCCAGGGCCGGTGCTTTATCTACTGTGCCACCTAGCTGCCCCTAATAATTAAGTATTTTTACATATAGTAACTGCATTTTCCTTCCAGAAAATCTATGTACTTTGCTCCCATGATTAAACCTTATAGCCCCAAAATTTGTCTAAATTACTGGGGCAGGGGACTCCTTACCATGCAACATTCCTGTACCATGATGGCTCTTTTCTCCATAGATTAGTTTCTTTCAAAGATTCTTTTTCAGGGAATAGCCTAGGCTGGTCATGCTCTATTCCTCTCAAAAGAAGTTCTTATGGCTTTGCTATCATATCTTTTAATGGATATCTTCCTCCTACTCTTCTTTTTGCTTTACAACTTCCTGCTATATATATTGACTTTTCCCATTAGAATGTAAACTTCATGAGGGCAAAGAAAATCTTTCTTTTAGCTTGGCTGTATCTATGTTTAGCACATTCCTTGAAAAATAATGAGCACTTAAAACATCTTCTTGCTTATCTAGCTCTGTCTTGACTGAAAAAATTCTTTGTTTCATATAAATATTAAGGTACAATTAATTATCTTAAAGAATAATAAATTACATGTCCCATATATTTTATAAGATGAAAAGCAAAATGCATCCACTTAATTGCATTTCTATGTCCCTGAGCACAAATACATATGACAATATGATCCAAAATCATCTTTGAAATTGTAAATTTAGGGGCGGCTAGGTGGCATAATGGATAAAGCACCGGCCCTGGAGTCAGGAGTCCCTGAGTTCAAATCCGGCCTCAGACACTTAATAATTACCTAGCTGTGTGGCCTTGGGCAAGCCACTTAAGCCCATTGCCTTGTGAAAACCTAAAAAAAAGAAAAAAGAAAGAAATTGCAAATTTGGAAGTTGCCACAAGATAATCCTACTTCATTATCATGGTGTCAAAGATACCCTACTAGGAAAGTTAAAGAAAAAGAAACTCTCAGTAAATGGAAAAGTGTTGAAATGTTAGGGTAATAAGTGTCTTAGTAATTCATAATTCATTACAAACTCTAAGAGTGTACAAGATTAGAGTGTCATCTATCTATTTAGATGACAAAAATGTTATTAAGGATGCTACATTCATATCCTGGACTATTTGAATTTTTATAATAAGAGACTCTCATAAGTCAAATAGTACTGTGACTTACTTAGTTTATCATGATGTGTAGAATTAGATGATTGAACTTAATGGTTCCTAAACTCTATCCCACCATTAGTTCTATGTTCCTTTGAACACACAGAGGATCTTATGCTAGTGAGTATAGAATAAATATTCTCAGTGTAGAAAAGACTTCTGAGCACATTATACTGACCTGTCATGTTGGTGGATTTTTCTGGAATACAGGATATATGGAAATATATAAGATATCAAATATCTAAATGGAAATATATAAGATACCAAATGCTTCATATGCTTTTGTCTTTTCCATGTTAACTAATAACTTTCAAAAGCTTTTTAACAACATTTTTCATCACTAATCATCTAAGAATCCCTTTTTCATATAAGACTCTCAGCTCATTATTCCTACAAAAAAAGAAAACACAAAATAGTTAACTATTTCACATTGTTTCTCTAGTCACAAATGCTCTGTTCTCAATTTTCAGGATAGAATAGCACTTCAAGGTAGTATAGAAATTTGGTGTCATGTATGGTTTTTTTCCTTCCAAATTATATTTCATTGTGAAATCATAAAAGGTAACCCAATCTACAAATATTGATGAGCTGCAGTACCTAAAGTACAGTTAACCTGTATTAAAACCAACTAAAAAGGCAATAAAAAAGTAAGTCTTTTATATTAACAGAGGAGATAAGAGTATTATGAAAGTGAAATGAGGGAATGATTCTCTTTTTGGTTAGTAATTTTCAGAATCGAGAAGCAGGTAGCTAAGAGTACTTTGTAGTGGGCTACTTCTTACTTTATTAAAAACATCTATTACTTTACTGACTAGAGAATATTTCTTAATTATTCTGCCCACATAGTATTGAAAAATTGTACATAGCCACTATCCTATGGTGAGTCATTGGAGGTGGAACAGTAGTGATAGAAACAATAATAACTCAATATAGGCATCATAAAAAAAAAACACTGAACTGAATTCCAGAATAGTATAGCATTCTTGGGTTTCAATTTTCTTCTTTACAAAATTAAGGTATTGATATTTATATTATAGATTCCAAAGGACTCAATGAATAAAAGTTATTTTGAGTCAAAAGGTACAATAGAAATATGAATTATTATCATTGTGTATAATTACAATGTTAACACAGAATTAGGATTGGAAGGATGGTCATCCAATTCAACCTCTTCAGTGTAAAGATGAAGAAACTGAGGTACAAAAAAAGTAGTTGTGCTTAAGGACACACAAGTCAGTTCCTCTGATTCTAAATCCAAACTTTTCTTTTTTTTTCCTTTAGAAAGAGTTTATAAATTTTGAGTTTTACACTTTTCCCCCCATTCTTGCTTCCCTCCCCCCTTCCCAGACTTTTTTTTCTTCTGTCATTTCCTTCCTTAGATTTGATTCTATCATTCCAGTTACTTTTCAATTACATTTTATGGCATATTATGTGTTAAATCTTCATTTTAGTTTTGTTTCATATGTAAATATGACAAGCATGCAATTAATTGTTTTATGCAAGTCCTTGATAATAATATGAATCTAGAGTTCAGCATATTTCTCTCTTTTTTGTTTTTGTTTTTTGCAAGGCAAAGGGGTTAAGTGACTTGCTCAAGGTCACACAGCTAAGTAATTGTTTAAGTGTCTGAATACAAACTTGAACTCAGGCCCTCCTGATTCCAGGGCTGGTGCTCTATCCACTGCACCACCTAGCTGCCCCCATATTTCTCAAAATACATGAATATTTCAGTCAACCTGATTGCAGTTTATAGTTAATTTTTGTCCCATTGCAATAACTTTATAGCTAGATGGTACAGTGGATAAAGCATCAGTCCTGGAGCCAGGAGAACCCCAGGTGAAATTTGACTTCAGACATGGCCATTTACTATGTGTAAGACACTGGGCAAATCATCTTGAAATGACTGAAGGTAATTAATGTTTTAGTAACATCATCATTCATTACTAACTTTTAATAGTCTACAAGGTAAGAGTGTTATGTTTCTTACTACAATTATGCCAAAAATGGTCTAAATTCATATCCTGGACTCAAAGTCATCTTTATTCATATTTGTTCACTGCACCCAAATGGCTCTGGAGGAGAAAGTGCAACTGGTGACTTAGCAAATACTAGGGAAAGGAAAAAATTAAAGATTCTCAATTGGGACGGCTAGGTGGCTTAGTGGATAAAGCACTGACCCTGGACTCAGGAGTATCTGTGTTCAAATCCAGTCTCAGACACTTAATAATTACCTGTGTGGCCTTGGACAAGCCACTTAACCAGGTTTGCCTTGCAAAAACAAAAAAGATTCTCGATTAAATGTCTAATTAGAAATTCTGAAAATCAAAAGAGAGGTTAATAAAATTGAAAGCAAGAAAATTATTGATTTAAGAGCTAAAACTAAGAGTCAGTTTGATGAAAAAGCCAATAAAATGTATTAACCTTTGATTAATTAGATTAAAAAAGAAGGAAGTTAACCAAATTACCAATTTCAAAAATTAAAAGGTTAAATTAAATTCCAACAAGGGGAAAATTAAAGAACTATTAATGTTTGCCAATAAATTAGATAACCTGAATGAAATGAATGATTATTTCCAAAATTACAATCTGCCCAGATCAACAGACCAGGAAATAAAATAGTTAAATAATCACATTTAAGAAAAAGTAATTGAAGAAGACATCAACAAACTCCATAAGAAAAAGTCTCCAGGTCCAGATGGATTTGCAAGTGAATTCTACCAATTATTTAAGGAACGATTAATTTCTATTCTACATAGACTATTTTTAAAAATGGGAGAAGGAATTCTGTCGAATTCCTTTTATGACACCAACATGGTGCAAAACCAGGAAGAACCAAAACAGACAATAAAAATTATAGACCAATCTCCCTAATGAACACTGATGCAAAAATCTTAGACAAAATTGTAGCAGTGAGATTACAGCAAGATATTACTAGGATAATATACCATAATCGGGTAAGATTTATACTATGTAAGCAGAGATGGTTCAATATTAGGAAAATTCTCAACATAATTGAAAATATCAATAGAACCAAGATAAATCATTTGATAATCTCAATAGATATTGAAAAAGCCATTGATAAAAAAACAACACCCATTCCTATTAATAACACTAGAAAGTTAAGAAATGATCTAAAACCATCAACAAATATTATATGCAATGGTGATAAACAGAGCATTTTCAATAAGTTCAGGGGTGAAACAAGGATGCCCATTGTCACCATTACTATTTGATATAATTTTTAAAATGTTAGCTCTATCATTAAGAGAAGAAAAAGAAATTGAAGGAGTCAGAATTGGCATTGAGGAAGCATAGCTTTCACTCATTGCAAATCATATGATCATAAACTTAGAGAACCCATAAATCATCTAAAAACTCCTTGAAACAATGAACACATTCAACAAAGTAGCAGGATATAAAATAAACACACATAAATCATTAGCATATCTATATATGAACAAAGCTCAAGAGAAAGAGCTAGAGAAATTCCATTTAAAGTAACTGTAGACAATATTAAATATTTGGTAATCTATCTCCCAAAACAAACCCAGAAACTGTATGAACACAATTATAAAGCACTTCTCACCTAAATAAAATAAAATCAGACCTAAAAAATTGGAGAAAATGTCAGTTGCTCATGGTTAGGTCAAGCAAATATAATAAAAATGGAAATCCTTCCCAAATTAAAATATTTATTCATTGCCATTCCAATCAAACTACCAAATAATTATTTTCCTAAACCTGAAAAAAATTGGTGACAGAATTCATATGGAGCAACAAAAGTCAACAATATCAAGGGTACTGGTGAAAAAAAAATTGTGAGAGAAGTTAGCCTAACTCTACCAGATCTAACACTATACTATACTATAAAGTGGCAGTCTTCAAAACTGCCTAGTATTGGTTAAGAAATAGAGCAATGGAGCAGTGGATTAGGATGGATTCAAAAGAAACAGCAGTAAATGACTATTGTGATCAATAGTTTGACAAACCCAATGACATTAGATTCTGAGATAAGAGCTCATTATTTGACAAAAATTGAGAAAACAGGAAAATAGTATGGCAGAAACCAGGCGTAGACCCACATCTCACATCCTAGACCAAAATAAGGTCAAAATGGTTTCAGGATTTAGAAATAAATGATGACATCATAGATAAATTAATAGATGAAGAAATACTCATCAAATCTATGAAAAGGGAACAAATTTAGGACTAAACAAGAAATAGAGTACATTATAAACTTCAAAATGAATGATTTTGACTATATTAAATTAAAAAGGGTTTGCACTAATAAAAACCAATGCTGCCAAAATTAGAAGGAAAACAGAAAGATAGGAAACAATCTTCATAACTTGGAGTCCTGATAAAGGTTTCTAAAATATATGGAGAACTGCATCAAATTCATAAGGATGAAATTCATTCCCCAATTACTAAATGGTCAAAGGATATGAATAGGTAGTTTTCAAATGAAGAAATTAGAGCTGCATGCAATCATATGAGGAAATGCTCCAAATCATTATTGATTAAAGAAAGGCAAATTAAAACAGCTCTGAAGTATCACTTCACACTTATCAGATTTGCTAAGGTGACAAAAAGGGAAAATAACCAATGCAGGAGAGGTTGTGGGAGAATGGGAATTGCTAGTGGAGTTGTGAACTGATCCAACCATTCTGGAGAACAATGTGGAACTATTACCAAAATGTAATAAAATTGTTCATTCCCTTTGACCTATTAATTCCAATTCTAGACCTCTATCTAGAAGAAATGATAAAATATGGGGAAAGTCCTATATGTTCCAAAATATTCATAGCAGCTCTTTTAGTAGTGGCAAAGAATTGGAAATTGAGATGATGCCCATCAGTTGCGGAATGGATAAACAACTTATGATACATGAATAATATAAGATACTGTTGACCTATAAGAAACTATAAATGATCAGACTAGAGAAGCCTGGAATGAATTACAGGATCTGATACTAAGTGAAGGGAGCAGAACAAAGAGAATAATGTACACATTAACAACAACATTGTGAGGTAATCACTCTTGATGGATGCAACTCCTCTAAGCAGTTCAGAGAGCTAGGACAACCCTATTAGACTGGCTATGGACAATGTTATATACCTTCAGAGGAAGAAAAAGAAAAGAAAAGAAAAGAAAAGAAAAGAAAAGAAAAGAAAAGAAAAGAAAAGAAAAGAAAAATCCATCAGAATCTGATGAACATTCTATTCACTTTAAAAAAAAATCTCATATGTTCATTTTCCTTAATCCTACTTCTTTGTACCAAAAAAGGATTATTCTGTAAACATGTTTAACACAAATGTATATGTACGACATTAACTAGACTGTTTACTGCTGAAGGGAGGGGAGTGGGAAGGGGGGAAGAAAATTTTGCTCCTTAAAAATATACATAGGCATATGAGTGAATGTTGCAAAATTTTCATAACTTGTATTTGGAAAAATAAAATGTCAATAAAAAATTAAAAAGAACAGCAATAAACCTCACTTTTATTTAATATTTTATTTCCCGCCAATTACATGTAACAACAAGTCTTAACAATTGATTTAAAATTTTGTAGTTGCAAACTCTCTCCTTCCTATCCAACCTCCTCACTAAGAAGGAAAACAATGTGATATGGATTCTATATGTTTATTCATGCAAAACATATTTACATATTAGTCACCTTGTAAAAGAAAACAAAATTCCCCAAAACACTTAAGAAAATTAAATTTTAAAAAGAATGTTTAGAATATTTTTCAGCATAAATTCATCTTCATAGAAAGCTACATAGTCTTGGAGTGATCACTGGCCATCTTGGTTGGTATTAAAATTATTATTGTTATGACTATCTTTTTTTTCATTCTAATGTACCTATATAAGAGCATTTTCTTGCTGGTTGCAATGTGAAATTGCTCTGAATCTCGTAACCTTTTTAATATTTCCTTCTTAGAATTTTATTTATTCTTATTAATCTCTTCTGCAAGACTGTAAAATTTTTGAGATTAGGGACTAGTGAACATGTATTTTTATGTTACCTAAAATGTGTATTGCAATGTTCTCTATTATCATCAAAAATGATCATTAACTTGAATTATCCTCAGATATTTATTAAACATTTACTATGTGCTTTGAATTGTATGGGGGGATGGAGGAATGATTCTTCTTCTAAGAGGTCTTTATCATTAAAATTAAGAAATGATTCTGGGGGCAGCTAGGTGGTGCAGTGGATAGAGCACCAGCCCTGGAGTCAGGAGTACCTGAATTCAAATCTGGTCTCTAGACACTTAATAACTACTTAGCTGTGTGACCTTGGGCAAGCCACTTAACCCCATTTGCCTTGCAAGATAATCTAAAACAAAACAAAACATAACAAAACAAAAAAACAAAAGAAATGTCACAAATGCACATGTATCTCTGAATACCCAAAGGATTTTAGAAATGGGCTATTCCATTTCATATTCAAACCACAAATGTATAATATCTGATCTAGCATACTGAAATCAGGCTACTTAGTGGAGGCTTTGTGCTTAGCTATAGACTTTTAAGAGAATGAATTATGATATTTCACCTTTAAAAGGGGGCTTTACTGAACTCTAAGTAATTCTTAATTTTCCAACTATTCTTTAATGCCTGAAACCTAAGTCTTAATTTCCTAGTACATTTCTATTCATAAACTCTCAAGGATTCTAAATCTATTATCCAAGCAGTGTTTGTCTTATGGAATTGTACATGTCATTTATAAAATTAATGTTTATCATAGGTTCATATCAAATATGTGTTGTCTATACATACCTATTTTATCTCTTCTCCCCTGAAAGCAATAATATTCCTTATCACCACACTATGCCATTTGGCAAAAGGAGAATGATGCTTCAGTGGCTTCTTAGGAAAAGTTGTTATTTTTGCCAAAGGTTAGCCTGGTACAGGAGAGGGAGGTTACATTGAAGAGAGGACTACTGGGAAGCTTTTTTCTTATTTCTCCAAAGCTTTAAAGCAGAAAGAGCTCGGGGGCATTACTCAAGACAAGTCCCTTGGACTCCTAGAACAAATGGGTCTCATTCTCAAATCCTGGAGATGATATGTTCTTTATTTCAATTGCAATTTTTAAAGGGCCAGGAAAATGACCTATGGCCTTTCAGTAGCCAATTTCAGGGAGATGGGAAATAGTAATTATAGTGTAATAAAGCATATAAGGACTACATTTAAATGACATAATTTGCATTTAAATGGAAGTTTCAAAATGAAAACATGTAAAAAACTTGATAAGTTCAATATTTAGTATATAGTGCATGCTGGCAATCAGAAGTACACTTAATAAGACATTAGCAGTGTTATATATGCATGCATGTGTATATCTACATATGTATATCAATATTGTATAAATGTTTAAATGCTAAATTATACAGGGTCAAGGAAGCAAGGGGAAATAGAATGATTCATTCATGGATTTGACATATTATAAGTAAATTAAATTAATATTCAAATTTTGGTTACTAAACATGGTAGAAGCTACATTCTTTGCACAATGTAGCATCGCAACATGTAGATCATAAAACAACTAATTGAGCAACAATTAGGAAATGTAATGCAAGTTATCTTTCAATGAAGTCTCAGCTCCTGCACATTAAACAAAATTTTATTTTCATTTTAGATTCAGAAAATAGATAGGAGTGAAGGGAAATTAATTTTAATAATAAGACCTATTTCATGAAGAGACAAATACTATGATATGGCATTCCCTCTATGACACAACACTTCATTTTGAAGTCATCATATAGATAAGTAATAAATGGAAATATGATGCTTTAGCAGTATGCACTATGCAACAAAACTAGAGAAAATTATATTCTAAAAGGTTGTTTGACAAATATATTAAGGAATTTCCTTTACTTGAGTTGTGATGCTGTTGAAATATTCATTGTACATTCCATTTAAGCTAATAATGAACATTTCTTTTAAAATATTCCTGATTTAAATCAGAGATATAAATTGCTGTTCATCTATTGAAGCAATTGAAACTGATCAATTAATTCTCCTAAATCATTCATTGTGCAAAAAAGTGGTAAGTTTTTGTTTGTTGGCAAGTATCAAATCACATTTTATAGATCTGCCTTCATTTGGCAGAAGAAATAATGTACTGCAACTATTACCTCCAAACATTAAAGTTTGCAAATCTAAAGGCAAATAAATCTACGTTTCATAACAAAAAAAAAAAAAAGGAATCACTTTGTCAATATGAGTTTCCTATCTCTTCCCTACTTTCCTTCTTTACTTTTCTCCTCACTTCACTCAGCACTTACTCGTGATGTACATGAGGGTTGCAATTAACCCACATCCTCAGCTATTTCACTTTTCATCAGTATATCTATTCCTAATGTTAAGCTTATCGGAACTAAAACAGCAAGGTTATTCAAAAAAAGAATCTACTCAACTGTGTTATGATAAATATTTTCCCTATATGTAAGCTTCAGCAGAGGAAGAGATATGGTGTTTATCAGGCAGTGGGTTTACTAACTTTTGGTGGGGTCTTCAAGGAGAGGAAGGAAATTTAGAAACACCACAGTCATAATATCAAAAGGAAGTTATGGATACTGAAGCAAAATTTTTAAGATTAACAGAATGTCTCATAGGATAAATAGAAATGATCTTACACATCTTTGGCTCCCCATTTTTGACAATATAGTAAGAGACTGTAAGATGATGGCTCTACCTACATATAATTTGGATAGCCAGGAACTTGGTATCTTTTATTTTTCCATCCCTGGAAATCTCTCCCTCTTCACTATTGACTCCTGACTTTCCTGTTTTCCTTCAAGTCTCAACTAATGTCCTAATTTTTGCAAGAAAACCTTCTCATATCCTTAAACTTAATGATTTCCTCTGATACTATTTTCTATTAACTCTCTATATATCTTAAAAATACTGAGAAGTTTGCATAAGCTTTTTTTTTTTACTTTTGGTTTTTGCAAGGCAACAGGGCTAAGTGCATAGCCAAAATTCACATAGCTACATAATTATTAAGTGTCTGAGACCAGATTTGAACTCAGGTTTTTCTGACTCTAGGGCTGGGGCTCTATCTCCTGCACTACTTAGCTGCCCCCAAGACTATGAGATTCTTAAAAGCCGAGTCAGTTTTATTTTTTTTTCTTTTGCTATTCGTTGCATCCTTAGTGCTTAATATAGTACCTGCCACACAGATATTTAATAAATTCTATTGGATATATATATATATGTATGTATTATATATAATACATATAATACATATATGTATGTGCATGTGCGTATAGTTATTTTTGCTATTCATTATTTTCAGGCAACTTCACTCCATCTGAGCTTTTCTTGGCAAACATGAAGCAAAGATTGTGAAGTGATTTGCATAGTCACAAAGTTAGAAAGTGCCTGAGATCAGATTTGAACTCATGAAGATAAGTCTTTGTAATTTCAGGCCCAATATTTCAACTACTATGCCATCTAACTTCCCTGTATTTAGAGATATGTTAATGCTCCATAATAATTCCATGGACTTCTAAGATATTCCTCTTTTGCCTCTGTTTTTTGAAAGATTTTTATTTATTTTGAATTTTACACTTTTTTTTCCCCATAATCTTCTTTCCCTCTCCCCCACTCCACCCCTGAAAGAAGGCAGTCTGTTAGTCTTTCATTGTTTCCATGGTGTACATTGATCTAAATTGAATGTGTTGAGAGAGAAATCATGTCCTTGAGAAAAAAAATTAAATATAAGAAATTGCAAGATTACATAATAAGATAACAGCTTTTTTTTTTTTAAATTAAAGGTAATAGTCTTTGGTCTTTGTTTGAACTCCACAATTCTTTCTCTGGATACAGATGGTATTATCCATTGCAGATACCCCCAAATTGTGCCTGATTGTTGCACTGATGGAATGAACAAGTCCATTAAGTTTGATCATCACCCCCATGTTGCTGTTAAAGTGTACATTTTTTTTTGGTTCTGCTCATCTTGCTCAGCATCAGTTCATGCAAATCCTTCCAAGTTTCCCTGATTCCCATCTCAAATGGTTTCTAATAGTACAATAATGTTGCATCACACACACATATACATATACAAATACAAATACATACACATATACATATAAACATACACATACATATATATACATATGTATAGATATAGATATAGATATAGATATAGATATAGATATAGATGATATAGATATAGATATAGATATAGATATAGATATAGATATAGATATAGATATAGATATAGATATAGATATAGATATAGATATAGATATAGATATATACCACAGTTTGTTAAGCCTTTCCTCAATTGAAAGACATTCACTTAATTTCCAATTCTTTGCCACAACAAACAGGCTGCTATGAATATTTCTGTACAAATAATGTTTCTACCCTTTTTCATCATCTCCTCAGGCTATAGACCCAGTAGTGGTATTGCTGGATCAAAGGGTATGCACATTTTTGTCGCACTTTGAGCATAGTTCCAGACTGCTCTTCAGAAAGGTTGGACCTGTTCACAGCTCCACCAGCAATGCATCAATGTCCCATTCTTCCCACAATCTCTCCAGCATTGATCATCTTCCCTTTTCTTATCTGGGCTAATCTAATAGGTGTGTGATAATACCTCATTGTTGTTTTAATTTGTATTTATCTAATCAATAGTGATTTGGATCATTTTTTTTCATGTGATTATATATAACTTTAATTTCTTCATTTGAGAACTGTCTATTCAATCCTTTGACCATTTTTCAATGGGGAAATGAATTGTATTCTTATAAATGTGATGCAATTCTCTGTATATTTTAGAAATGAGAATTTTATCAGAACTCCTGCTTATGAAGATTGTTTCCCAGCTTTCTTCTTTTCTTCTAATTTTGGCATTGATTTTATTAGTGCAAAAACTTTGTAATTTAATATAGTCAAAATCATTCATTTTGCAGTTTATAATGTTCTCTAATTCTTGTTTTCTCATAAAGCAAAAAAAAAATGCTTGTTTACCCTTTTCCATAGTATATTCATAGATCCGATAGATAATTTTTGGTCTATTAATTTATCTATGGTATCATTCTTTATGTCTAAATCCTGTACCCATTTTGACCTTGTTTTGGTATAGGGTGGTCATTTTAGATTTTATAAGGTATTGTAAAAAAGGGGAAGAAGTCAAGCAAAGAGTAACTCAATCACAGAAACAGTCTTTCCACAGAGAATTTGGAAAAGTCTCTTCCATGAACTGGTTCGTAGGAAGCAGTTAATACTCCTGGCACTATGGAGTTCCAAGAGTTGGCCTTGTCAGAGAGACTAGAAGAAAAGAGAGATTAAGAAGCTGTGATTTCTCCTTTTTTTGAGAGTTCTATCTCAGAAACCAATTAAGTAAGCCTACGTGGTCAACATGAAGGACCTCTTTATTATGTTTCACCAAAGGAGTGATAGAAATAAGATGGAGACGATATTCACAACATGCAAGAATATAATAAAATAGCTCTTAGTCACATTCAATAAGGTCAAATCACCATGTCCAAACTAAATCCCAAGGCATGAAGAAAAGATTAAGATATAGATGAATTGCTATCTAAAAATTTAGAGAATAAGAAAAGTGCACAGAAATAGATGAACAAACCATATGTCAAAGTATCTCATCATATAGTTATAGACAAGATGAAGAAATGGAAGTTGAATGATACCATAGATTTGTAAGTATTTAAAATACTGTTCAAAAAGAGCAGGTTTGTTGGAAGATAAAATATACTTTTAGGGAAATTGTCTAGCATAGGTCAAAAGTGTCTATTGGCCTTTGAATCTGTTTAAATCTATACTTATGATTTGAAAAAAACCTTGGTAATCTGAGATATATTTTGCAGTATTTTTTTTTCATATTCTGCCTTGTCTCTTCTGCACTAAAGTCAACTAGTAATGAAGTTTGAGTTGGTTTCATTAGGAAAACCTTTGTGGGGTTCCCAAACACTTTTTAAAAATTTCCTCATCGCCTGAAACATGTTGCCAGAAAAGTAAAATTATTTGCTGGTTAATCATTGAAAATATATTTGGCACCAGGTACTAGGAATTGTAAGAAAGATAAAAAATCCTTCTACTTTTAGGGAGTTCACCTTTTTAAAGGAGGGATGAAAAGCACTTGTTAGGGTCATATTCAACACATTTTTTTAAAAGTTACAGTAGATATTAGTATTTACTTGGATAACTTGAAGGTGTGTAAGAACTCATGATTATTTCTGTCACAATGTGCTCAAAAATAGGCTTTTATGTGAAAATAGATAGAGATAGATATAGATAAATTGGTATAGATATAATATGGTTGATAGTGTGTTACCTGAAAAATATATACCATAATCTAACATATTAATAGACATTAACTTACTAGGATAATGGGATATTATAGTAGTTTTAACTCTCACTAAGTTATGGGAATGCTAGAAATCTTAGTTTTAATGAATGAGACAGAATGGAAAGCAAAACAAAACAAAAACCAATAACAATCAGTTGATCACTATAGCAGGAAATTCTAAATACCATTGGGTATCAAGAGAAATATAAAATAAGGAATAAGAATGAGGCTATGAAGCCAGATGAATGGACATCAACATTTTTTTAATGATTCGTCAATCTTATTGATATAGGCATTGCTGCTCAATGGCAGTATTGGATCCCATCTATAGCTTATTATCCTATGCAGCTTTAATCCATGTTCTCTCAAAACTTCTGTATAGAGTAGTTACTCAAGCCACTAAAGGTATTCTTCTTGGTTTTTTTTTTATTATTGTTGTTACTAGAGAAGCCCATGGGCTATCTATCTGTCATTTCCCTCTCTTGCAACACGGTCAGTGCACTTCCAGAAGAAATGAGCATGAAATTCCTCAATGATGTTTTTCTTGACACAATTCCACATTTTATGTGACAAGTGCTATAAAAGAGAGATGCCAAAGGAAATATATCATCTTGCTTGATAATAGCATTGAGGAGTACAGGCTTAGCTATTTATATGCAGTGAGCATTTTGTTATATTACTAAACCTCCTTAGTTTCTGCAATTGTGAAAATGGGAAATGAATAAAGTAAAATAAAAAATCAGAAAATATCAGGGTAAAAAATGACTTAATTGAACACAAAGGTCAATATATAGTTTTAAAAGATTTCCCTCTATAACATATCTGATAAAATAGTTACATGGTATTTTTTTAATATTTCCAGTGATAAATACACTAAATGAAAATAAACAAAAAAGACAACATTAGACATCATCATGATCACCATTTCTAGTGTTTGTTCCACTAAGTACTAGTCTTTCAGGCATGTGATGGTGGGGGAAACAAGAATGCAGAACATAAAACAGACAATTTCCCTGTGATTTCAAATTTTTAAAAAATGAATTGAAGAACAAAACATGAAACTCCAGTTGAGACTATGGAGAGGTTGAGACTCTCCATGTTTATTTTAATAAAGAGATATCAGATTCATTTGAATTTCTTTTCATAATCAGAAACTCATACATAATCCCAGAAAATGGTGTCATGAATAGATCATTTTCTTGGGATTCATTAGTAAGGATAGTTATTTTGCTACTCAGCAAGAAAGATATTAACTTCATCTGTAAAAGGAGAGGCTTGAACTGTTCTTGAGTAATTTTGTTCTATAACTAAATAAATATGAACCAACATTTAGATCTAAAAATTGTGAACATTTTACACAGAAATGACATGAGGAGTGAAATAAACATTTAATAGATATTTAATAGATATAATAGATATTTATTAGATTTTAATCTTTTTCCCTAGACATATAAAATATAGATATATAAAATGATACTTGCATTTGACATAAAGATAATCTGAAATGGGGGCAGCTGGCTGGCACAGTGAATAGAGCACTGGCCCTGAATTCAGGAGGACCTGAGTTCAAACATGACCTGAGATTCTTAATAATTATCTAGCTGTGGGACCTTGGGTAAGTCACTTAACCCCATTGCCTTAAATAATTTTTTTTTGTAAAAAGATAATATGAAACAATATTTGATTCTTATTTTTAACTTAATTTTGCCTTTAATATTTTTTTATTTTTGTTGTATAAAACCAAAATTTATTTTTGAGGTATGTTACAGAGATGGCTTCATAAAAATCATGATTAATGGTGAGACATGTTCATGCTAGCTTAGCAGATACCTCAGGGACTTAGCATAAACTGCTTATACAAAGCTGTTTTTCTGCTCCCTGTAATTTGTGGTACAGTGGAGAAAAGAGCACTGGGTGAGGAGGTCAGGGCTCCACAGTAACCAGGTTGGGTGAATGTGGGCAAATTACTTCTGAAAACGGACTTGGACTAGAGATCTCCAAGGTCCCTTCCTGGTCTAACATTCTGGGACTCTGACTTAAAGTTCTCAGCCTGCTTGAAATAATCAACCCAATACAAGACTTGACCTTAATCAGTTTCCCAAAAAAAGATAAATGATGTGGCTTCTTGTGAAGGATTCACTCGAAATCACAATCCAAACTAGATAGGCATTAATGAATGCTGAAGGGGTATCAATTTGAAAAAGTGACTCATTTTCTAAAGTTTAATTTCCATTCAAGGCAAAATCCTTTAGACAAGTGAATCCTTGGAGAGGAGCCTGCCTAATGACTAGAATTCCCTATTTGGATGCTTCTTGGGCTAGTCTGGCTCCAAAGGTAAAGGAAACTGTTCAAGTACACGCTAGATCTTATTCCAGATGATCCTCACAATTGTCCACCGCGGTAATGACTGTTCTCATTCGTTTCTGAAAGGCATATTAATAAACTACATACAAATGAATATGTATTTAATTTAAAAAAATGTTTTGCCAGGTAGGCTGTTTAAGGTAGAGGTGGTCGTGAGATGGGTAACTAGGATGGATGGGTCTGACTGAGCAGTACCATGGACTCGTCAGGCACAGTTGGCAAGATCATTCAGTTTTCAGGGGAGTATAGTTTAACCAGGTGCTGGACTTCTGTTGCAGCCCCTGTGATGGGGCAGGTTTGGTGACTCCTCACCTAGTTGTATATACATCGGTAACAAAACACACAACCAGAAGTGGCGAGTGCAGCGTCATTCACCCTGGTTTCGAGACCTAAGGGGCACACCGTCTTCAGCTTTGGCAACAGAGAGGGATCTGAGTTGTAGTCCAGGTGCACGGGGGGAGGTGAGGTGAGGTGGGTAGGGTAGACAGGGATTTGATGGTTTCTTGATTTTCAGAGGAGGACCACCCATCTAGGAACTGTAGGAAGAAAACCCCTACAGAAAGGCCTGTGGAGAAGGCAAGGTCTCCTATAGCTTTGCTGATAGCTGATTGCACCTTCTCGCCTAGGCTTGGCCGCGTGCTGCAGCGCGGCCTCAGGGCCGCCCGCAGGCTGTCTCGAAGACCTTGGGCCGGTCCTCCGCGCCGGGGGCGGCCGTGATGCGGGCCCGAGCTCGGCCAGGGCGCGGCTGCGCGGGCGCTACGGGGCCAGGCCTGCCCGGGCCTGGGTGGGCCGAGGGACGAGGCCGGGACGGCCCCCGCCAGGACTCGGGCCCCAAGGAGCGGCCTGGGGCGGAGCCCGGCGCTGTGGCCTTTAATATTTTTCAAAACATTCACATTCCAACAGAACACACTTTACCTTAGGTCAGGAATCACAAGAGCTGAAATTTATTTGGTTTATTGAGTGATTGGTTGTTGCCCTGTCTGCTGGATGAGGATCAAAATGATAATTGCTTTGTCAGAATCAAACAGTGTATTTGACCGGCTAATCTGACTAGTATGAGTTTGGAAGGCTCCACCACAGGTCAAGCATAAAAAGTTCATTGGATCAGTTGTCTCTGAATTTGTTCATCTCATATTTCTTCTGACCTACTGCAATTCTATTTTAAGCATAATGCACAGAGTTCAAATTCTTTTAGTCAAACATTCTTTTGTCATTCAACCAACATGGCCAATCTATGAGTTTTGTATTCTCTGAAATAAAGTTTGAATGTTTAGCAGTTCAGTTCAAGAATGACTCCATGTTTGTACCTTATCTTAACAGATGCTCTTCAGAATTTTTCTAAGACGATTAAAATGGAGGTGATAGAGTTTTCTGTTATTCTATTTATTATTTATCTATTTTATCTATTATATTTATTCTTTGCTTCAATTTATGTCCATGCCACTTACTAGCTGTGTGGTCTTAGGCAAGTCATTTCTCCCCTTACTCCAAAATTTAGCCTTACTTTTTGATCTCAGATGTTAATTTTCTTAATATGCCACCCCAAAAAGGAGTATTGGACTTGATTATCTCTAACTTAAAATCAAAGAAGAAAGACATTTAATAACTTGCCTATTTGTTGTTTAGTTATTTCTGTCATGTCTGACTCTTCATGACCCTACTGGGGCAACAAAACTTGAGTGGTTTGCTATTTTCTTCTCCAATTCATTTTACAGGTGAGTATATTGAAGCAAACAGAATTCAATGACTTGCCTAGGATCACAAAGCTAAAAGTATTTGAGATAAGATTTGAAATCAGGTTTTCCTGACTCCTCTATGTCACCTAACTTGCCTTTGAACACATAGTTATTGACAGAACTAAAAAATTATAAATTAAAAAAGTTGTCTCTTGAATTGTTTTCCACAACTCTCTCTATTATTGCTGGCTTCCTTTGTTCCACCAGTAAACTCTTTAATAATAAATGTGAAGCATATATGAGTATGGTACATATAAAATGACAGAATAATATGCAGCTTTTTCATCATGCTAGTCTAAAGTTTAGATTTAGACACAGGTAGCAAGTAACATTCACAAGGGAGGCCAAAATCAGATAAAAATGTAATTGAAAAATATTTTATAAAATAAAAATATTGTAGGATATGGGCAATGTCCATGCATGGTTTTCTAAGTCAATATATGGTGCACAAAAATCCTTCTGATATTTAGTTGCCCCGGTTTCTACTTGAATTTGATAACACTAGTATAAATTATATTACTCTATAGGAAGTCATGTTGGATCATCAAGATAAGTAACATTAGCTGTAAAGTTCTTTGTATTTATGAATGATTAATACATTTATCAATATTCATGGGAAGAAAAACATAAGGATATTTTTTAAAATGATCTGACTCCTATTGCATTATATCATGTGTGCTTGTGGTATAACTAATGAAACATTTTTTTAATAATGTAAGCTGTTTGCTGTTGAAAGTCAATCCCATAAATATTCCAGGTTTTAAATCTTTTTATAAGGAATTATGTAATTCACACAATGAACATGCAAAAACAAAAATATTTGGATTTTTCTTGAAGGCATCAGTTTATAAACCATTTAAACCTATTACTCACGGAGATATGGATTGGTACCCAGTAAATCTCATTTTGAGTCTATTTTGGTAATCAATGCCATATCCTCTTTTGTATTCCTCCTCATAAGCATCATGAACAATCAGTCAATGAGGTTATGATGCACAAAAAGGGTCAGAAAGTAGAGAAGTCAAAGTCTAGATTAAGGAGAGGCAGGGAAAACATTTTAAAACAGTTTATGAGGGTTATGATCCCTGCCAATCTGGAAGAGAGAAACCATGTGCATGCTGGCTGCCTGGAGATCTTACCTTTGAAACTTTCCCATAATGATTACCTTGCCTCCATTCTTGAGTTTCGTCCTTCTCCTTTAAGACACATAAGTGTTTGGTAATTGTTTGGACCCTTTATCTCCATATGTTTACAGGAACTGCTGTACTGAAGCCACAAGCTAAATGTTTACTTAGACTATCAGGAAACAATAGAGAGTATAGATTATTCAATGATATAAAATTAATCTGGCAATAAAGACAGACCCAGCTACATTTGTAATTATATTTTCCCATTTGAAGTTATTGCCCAGTATTTAATTATATACTTCTTGAAGGAAAAAAGTTGTGCTTCATTTTGATTTGTATCTGTATTAAGTGGAAAAGTATCTTGCATGTAATGGACTTTAAAAATTTGGTTAATTTATTTGTGATTTGATCTGAAATTAGTATCTCTTCAGTAGGATTTTATGGCATTGCTCTCTATTGATTCTCCCATTCTTCAGTTTTCTTTGTTGGATCTTCATTCAGGATCCACTAACTGTGGGTGTGTCCTAAGAATCTGGCCCTTATAGCCTCTATTTTATCTCACTTGGTTATTTAATTAGTTCCCAGGCTTTCAATAATAAGATCTATAAAGATAACTCTTCCAAACTTCTTTCATGACCTTTAGAATCATATTTCTAAATGTTGACTGGATAACCCAAAATAGATAGGCATTTCAAATTCCACATATTCAAAAGAAAACCTTAAAATTTACCCCAATCCTCTATTTGTTATTGAGAATATCACTTATCTAATAACCATCTGAACTTACAACCTCAAAGTCATCTTGACTCACAATCTTGCTCATGTCCAATCTGTTGCCATATCTTAGTTCTATATTCCAACATCTCGTTTACATTCTCTTTTCTCCATTGGCAGCACATTATCCTGATGCATGTCCTTATAACTTCATGCATAAATTATTGTCTTCTGACTAACCTCCCTGCCTCAAATCTTTTACCATTGTCTATTCAATAGCCAAAAAATATCTTCCTAAAATATAGGACTGACTGCATAACTTGTTTTTTCAATTAACTCTTGTTGCTTCCTTTTTTATCCAGGATCAACTATAAAAATCTTCTGTATTTTAAAGCCTTTCTTACCTTTTCTATATTATAATTTATTCTCCAACAAGTACTACAGTCCAGTCAAACTGACATTCTTACTATTTCTCATATATACCACTGAATCTTCAAACCATGTTCTTTTTCATTAGACAAATCCTCTCTCTAGAATATTAGAGGGTTTTTTGCCTCTTTATCTCTGTGGCTTGGCTTTATAGGTTTCCTTTGAGACTGTTGATATTCCACCCTTTTCAGAACAGTATTTCTGGTCTTCATCCTCCATTTATCCCCCTTCTAAAAAATAATACTAATGCCTTCATTTTCAGATCACTTACAATTTACTTTATATAAGTATTATTTATAAAAAGCTGTTTGGAGAATTTCTTCTAATGGACAGAGATTTTACTTTTTTTTGTATTCCACAGAGCTTTATACAAGAGCCTGGAATATAATAAATTTATAACAAATGCTTTCTAAGGATGATGATGAGGAGAATAATAAAGATGATGATATTAAGGATAATATGCCTTTTTTCTAGAATATCTTTCATTTGCCCCACCCATAACCAAGATTTCTATTTAGGAATTTCTTGTATCCATACCTAAGAATGATACAATCCAATGATGGAGATGCAAATCTATGATACCAGACATTCTTAAGTGTTATATTAGTAGACCACTGACAGGCAAGTCTCTGGGCCATGATATTAAATAGTATTAACAAACTCCAAATTTGTGTAGAAATAGAGTCTAATGTGACTATAACAGACAGGTACTTTCTTTGTCAAAGTAGAAAATTTTTGGAAAAAAATGACACATTGTATCTTAATGGAACTAGGCAATAGAGGTCATTTAGGGTGTAATTATGTAAAATAACTCAGTGCTTGCATGGAATATGTATGCTTCTGTTGATGGGGCTTGAATGATTAATGATTTTATCTCTTGGGTGTATATTAGTTTAATATTTGGAAACATAAGAAACTTATTAATGAAGAGATATCATTATTTTGGGAACATTTCAAAATTGTAAAAGAATATCATACTATTCTGAGTTTAAGGATTTCATTATGAATGTAATATCCTAAAATTTTGGGCATCATTTAAAAGCAATTTCACCAAGTTTTTTAGCTTGATGAGTAGAAAGTCCACTGAACAAGGAGTCAGAAGTTACGAATTCATTCTTTCATCATCATATCCACCCATAATCACATTTCTACCTGTTGGATCCTTATCCATGCTTTGAGGTAGAATACAAGTAATGACTTATTTACAGAGTGCTTCTGATATTGAACTGATTATGATTTTATAAAGTCTACTAGTATTCAAATGGAGTTGCTTGGCCAAACTTTAAACTCAGATCACTCTGGCTCTCACTGATTAGCCAATAATAGGTCTCAGTCCAAGTCTCCCTTGGTCAATGATTGGGTTCAGAGTTTTTTCTGTTCTGGCCAGAAATCTTGAGTTAATCCCCTCCCAGTAGGTTTTTTTTTTTGAATAGAGAAAAGAGGTCATCTCCTGGTATTAATGACTAAATGGATATTGACTTAGAAAAGCTGAGACCAAGAAAAGACTTTAATCTAAAAAGATCAAATTTCCCCTAGTGCATCTGCAGCCATCTCCATTTGTTCTGATCTCTGTATTATCACTGAACTCAGATGACTCTGGAGGAAAGAGTGAGGTTATAACTTTTCACAATTCTGCCTCATAAATACTATTGCAATTCAAGCTATTTCCTTAATGATATCTTTGGTGCTCTTTCAGAAAGAAGGACAAACAACAAACAAAAAGTTGTTTCCTTGATTATCTCTTTAAATTTGGTCTATTTTTTTTTTGCTTTGCCTGAAATTATTATTTTCCACTCCTTCCTTCCTCACATCAACTTAGCAAAGTACACTCTGTTCTAGTTCTTCACTGCAGGTCTCTGTGTTTCTTTCTGTCACAAAAGTGCCTCTTGTACAAAAAAATATTGTTAGATTCTAGTCACTTCTGCTATATGCTTCTGTTCTATGCTCATCTCATTCAAAGCTAAGATCACTAATTGTTCATTTTCCATCATTCCATTTTCCTCTTTTTATCTTTCTCTCCCATTTTATTCTTACTCCTCTTCAAAAAATCTGTCTTACTTTCAATAATGCTTCTCTCTAAATCTTCCCTGCCCTTTCTCATTCTCTATCTCATATCTTTTATCCCTTCCTTATCTCCCTATTTCATAATTTTTTTTGACCCAACTGAGTCTCTTGAGTCTCTCTCCCAAACATTCTCTCTTTGAACTAATTCCAATGAGAGTGAGGTACAAGTATTGACTGGAAACCTCTTAATTTTCCCCTCCTCTATAAAAATTCTTCCCTGTGTACCTAACTTATAATAGAAAGTTTACCCCATTCTACCTCTCCCTTACTTTTTTCTCCCAGTTCATCTTTGGCATCATCCCAACATAATTGACTCATGTCCGTGCCTTCTGTCTATACAGATTTCTTCTAACTACAACTGATAAAGTTCTTTGTAGTCAAATCTAGAAATATAAACAAATTAAGTATTTATGATACTTTTTCATGTTTAACTTGTTATGTTTCTTTTGACTCTTAAGCTTGAATATCAATTTTTTTATTCTGCTCTAACATTTTTATCATATATCTTTGGAATTCCTCAATTTGTTCATTTTTTCCAAGAAGAATACTACAATTTGATGGGCAGACTTTTCTTTGTTGTAATTCTAGCTCCTTTGTTCTTGGAACATGATATAATATTACAAGCCCTCTGATTCTTTAGTATAGAAATTGCTAATTATTGTGTGATTATGACTGTAACTCCAGAATATTTAAGTTATTCCTTTCTGACTGCTTATTGACATCAGATCTTTGAAATAATATTCATGGAAGTTTTCATTTTAGGTTCAGGAAATGATTTCAATTTCTATTTTATTCAGGATCAAAGATATGATGATGGTTCTCCTTTTTATTTAAATCATAGATGCAGTTCCTCTCATTTATTTCAGGGAGAAGCATGGCACAATAAGGAAACAAAACTTATACTCTTTGCAGATGATATGATGGTATACTTAGAGAACTCGAGAAAATCAATTAAAAAAACTACTTGAAATAATTAACAACTTTCACAAAGTAGCAGGATAGGGTGGGTAGGTGGTGCAGTGGATAGAGCACTGGCCCTGGAGTCAGGAGGACCTGAGTTCAAATCTGGTCTGAGACACTTAATAATTACCTAGCTATGTGATCTTGGGCAAGTCATTTAACCCCATTGCCTTGCCTAACCCCCCCCCAAATAACAAAGTGGCAGGATATAACATAAATGATATAAATCAACATTTCTACATATGACAAATAATGATCAACAATAAGAGATAGAAAGATAAATGTTATGTTATGTATTTGTATATAATATAAACTACTTGGGAATGTACTAGGAATTATATGAAAAGAATTATAAAACACTTTTCACACAAATAGAATCAGATCTAAACAATTAAAAATGTCATTTGCTCATGGATAGGCTAAACTATTATAAAAAATTGCAATTTTATCTAAATTTAATTTTTTTCAGTGTCATACTCATCAAATTAACAAAAACCCTATTTTACAGAACTAGGAAAAATAGTGATAAAATTCATCTGAGGAAGAAAAGATCAAGAATATCAAGAGAATTATAAAAAAAGCCTAGCCATTCCAATATAAAATTATACTATAAAGCAGCAGATATCGAAACTGTCAAGGACTGGCTAAGAAATAGAGAAGGGGGTCAGTGCAATAGATTGGGCACTAAAGAAACAACAGTAAATGGTTATAGCAATCTACTGTTTGATAAATCCAAAGACACTAGTTTCTTGGTTAAGAGCCCAGTATTTGACAAAAATCTTCTGGGAAAACTGGAAAGTATTTTAGCAAAAACAAGGTGTTGACCAGATCTCACCTATACCAGGGATGAGGAAGATTTTCCTGCCAAGGGTCATTTGGACATCATTAGTGGCCATACAGAATTATCAACTTAAAGTTCAGCCTGCTATAGTTGTTCAAACATTTAATTAATTCACCCCTAAAAGGTTTCTAGATCTATTGAATTTCAAGTCCCATTCATGGCTGCTGTGACAGCACCACACCAAATGCCTTAGCCAGACTTATATGATCCATGGTTTAAATATTCCCTGACCCTGATCTATATAAAGAAAAAGTCAAAATGGGTAGAAGATGTAGCTATAAAGGGTGATAAAATAGACCAAGAAAAACAAAGAATAGCCTAACTGCCAGATCTGTGGAGAGGGAGAAGTTATGAATAAACAAGATATAGAGAATGTTATAAATTATAAATTATAAATGAATGGTTTCAAATAGACCAAATTCAAAAATATTTTTCACAAAGAATACCAATGCAATAAAGATTAGGAGGAAGGCAGAAAACCGGTCTATTTTCACAGCTAGTGTTTCTGATAAAGGACTCATTTCTAAATTATATAAAGAACTGAATCAAACATAAGAATGAAAGTCATTCTCCAATTGATAAATGGTAAAGGATATGAACAAATAGTTTTCAGATGAAGAAATTAAAGCTATGTGTAGTCATATGAAAAAATGCCCCAAATAATTATTGATTAGAGAAATGAAAATTAAACCAATTGCAATGTACTGTAGCATGACTATCAGATTGACTGAGAAGTTAAAAAAGGGAAAATGATCAATGTTAAAGAGGATATCAGACAACCAGGACATCAAGACACTGTTGGAGTTGTGAACTAATTAAACAGTTCTGGAGAGGAATTTGTAACTATGCTCAAAAAACAATAAAACTACATACTCTTTGATCCAGAAATACTACTCACCACTGAGTCTATATCCCAGATATCATAAAAAGGGGAGGAAAGACCCACATGTACAAAGATATTTATAATAACACTTTTAGTGGCAAAGAATTGGCCATTGAGGGGATGCCTAAAAATTGGTGGATGACTCAAGAAGTTTTAGTATATGAATATTCTGGAGTACTATTGTTCTATAAGAAATCACTAGTAATCAGACTTTAGAAAAACATGGAAAGACTTGCATGAATTAATGCTGAATGAAGTGAACAGAATCAAGATAACATTGTACACATTAATGGTAACATTGTGAGATGGATTAATTATGATGAATGCAACTACTCTCATTTGTTCAGGGATCAAGGACAATCCTGAGAGACCTCTTATGGAAAATGACATCTACATTCAGAAAAATGAAATACAGCTACTATGGAGTTTAAATGCAAAGCAAAGCAAAAAAGTGTTCTCTTTTCTATCTCATTGTTTTCCTTTCCCTTAGTTCTAATTCCTCTTTCACATCTGACTAATATGGAAATATGTTACACTCGTTTGAATATGTACAATATATACCATATAGTTCACTGTCATGGGGAGAGGGGAGCGAAGGGAGTATAGTAGAAAAATTAATTTGGCATAAGTTGGCAACTGGATGAATGTTGAAAACTACTTTTATATGTACTTGGAAAAATAAATAAACAACCACTTAGAAAAAACAAAATCATTTTCTGATATTGGTTATATGAATGGTTGCAAGGATAAAGTTAAGAAATAAAAACTTATAAAGTGACAAGAAAAAATTTTATCTTAGGTGACAGAAAATTAAAACAAAAACAAATACTCAAGGAAACAAAAAAGTGTAATCCATAGCATACAATAAAAAGATGTATTTTTTTTTCCATAACACTGTGGGTCCCTTGGTGGGGGGAGGGGAGGTAGTGGAGGAAGATGGGAAAACTAAGAGCTGCTTTCAGCAATACTATAGACAAAATTCTTCCAGTGTATCATGTTGATGCCAATCTAAAGAAAAGCAAACATTTTTGTATGAAGAACTGGCAATAATATGGACTAAGGTGCACCTCATCTTTATATAATATTAAAGAGCCTGGAGATATACTCCTCTTTGCCAATATAGAGGTTTTATATCAGCAAAATACTGACTTAACCTTAACAAGTGTTCTAAGAGCATGTTTGATTCACTGTGCTTGGTTTTTATGCTGTTTCCCACTGGCTATTTTATCCAGTCAGCTCACTTATTCCTAGGCTAGAGAAATGTTTTCTCTGACAAGTTGTGGATTCTTCCAAGAGATTAGAGTGATTTAGGTTAAGAGAGATCCTTGTTCTTTGTTGCCCTTAAGATAGGAAGATGCAGATGTATAAGACCTTAAAGGTCTTTGTCCAAATCAGCTTCCTTTTTTTCTTCTTTTCCAACTACATAAGGAAAATCAGTCATGTCTACCCAAATCCCCATTCCATTAACCTTTAGAGGACTGCTGAGACAAGCTTGTACTGTAGGTCTCTACCATTCTATATGTCAAAAACCGGTTGACATATTCTTTATAAGCCTCCCTTGTAATATCTTGACTATTTCAGGTAGTTCATAGGTCACATGATTGAGAATATTAAACTAAAAGCCAATTTGGAGTTCTGAAGTCCAGGCTTCAACTAGAAAGAAATACAAGTAAAATAGGGAAATGTACACACATGCACAGAGTTGAGCTTGTTATCCCTCCTGTTCAATTCACAATTGTTCAAAGTAGGGGAAAGAAATTCAGATAGAAAAACAAAAGTCATAAACCTAAATGTAAGTATTAAAGACTGACGCTGTGAAGTATGTACAAAAGTAATAAAGATAAAAATCAATCTTGACCTCATTTATTTCATTGTTATTTCTAAAAAACAAATGTTGGTGGAATAAAGATTTAACATGACTAGCAACCAAAGGGCAGTATTGCTGTTTAAGGAAAATTTATAGCAAACATTAAATTTACTTAAATTGGATAATTGCTCAGACATAGCTCCTTTTCCTAAAATAAATACTCAGTTTCTGATTTTTTAGATTATATGATACCACTTTCCTCTCTGATCTCATCTAGAGGAAGTTGAATCAAATTTAAAACATTATTTTGTTATCTTTTTTAACGTTGTTTAATGAAATTTGTATTTTGTTGTCTCATAGGTTTTTTAACATTTATTGTCTTTACTTATTTTTTTATTATTTACACATTACTAAAATATTCTTGTTATTAGAGTAAACATAATCTCCTTTCCCCCTCACAAAAATATAAAACCTCATGAGAAATAAAGTGAAAGAAAGAGAAAAAAAATATGTGCTTCAGTCTGTGTTCCAATACTATCAGCTCTCTCCCTGGGGTGGATCACATTCCTTATTTTAAGTCCATCAGAGAAGTTACTTCCAGATTTTTCCACAGTGCTGTTGCTGATTGTAATTCCCTCCATCCATTCCTCCCCACTAATATTCTTTATATTTTCTCTCTCCTTTCACTCCATCCCTCTCCAGAAAATGTGCTGTGGGGCAGCTGAGTGGTGCAGCAGACAAAGCACCAGCTCTGGAGCCAGGAAGCCTCAAATCTACATCCCAACCCAGAGACCCAACAACCACCCAGCCCCTTGGTCCCAGACAGGCCACCCAATCCACCACCTTACAAAAAGTAAAAAAAGAAAATGTGTGTTATCTGACTATCATCTCCCATGATCTACCATCTTCTCTATCTCTAACCCCCCCTTTCCTCAATCCCTTTCTCCTATCCCCTTTCTCTCCTTTTTCTTCTAAATTTCTATACCCCATTGAGTATATATGCTGTCTCCTCTCATAGAAAAAGGCTTGCCAAAAATGACTCCTGTATTAAAAGAACTATACCAAATTAAATAAAAGGAGACAATTGGACTCTAGATTATATTTAAAATAAATACTTATACACAATGACATCTTAATTAAATTATGTTTGCCAAAATAAGAAGTCTATGATGAGACCTATTCATTCCTGATGAGAATGAAGGCTCTCTCATTCCCCCTCTCCTTCCCCACCTTCCATACCATTGCAAAAGCTATTTCTTGACTCTTTTACATGAAATATCTTAGCCTATTCTACCATTCCTTTCCTTTCTCCCAGTACATTTCCTTTTAACCAATTGACTCCATTTTAAAAATATATTATACCTTCCTGTTCAGTTCCCTCCTGTGCCTCATTTTTAAAAGCTCCTTCTAACTGCTCTAATAAATGAGAAGATTCATATGAGTTTTTATCAGTATCATCTTCTCATGCAGGAATACACACAGTTCATCATCATTAAGTCCTTAGAATTTACCCTTCACTTCCACTCTCTCTATGCTTCACCTGAGTCCTGTACTTGAAGATCAAACTTCTTGTTCAGCTCTAGCTGTTTCAGCAGGAACATTCAAAATTCTCCTGTTTCATTAAAAGTCTATTTTTCCCCCTGGAAGAGGATGTTCAGTTTTGCTGAGTAGTTGCTTCTCAGTTGCATTCAACACTCCAAAATATTATATTCCAAGCCCTATGAGCCCTTAATGTAGATGCTGCTAAATACTGTGTAATCCTGACTGGAGCTCCTTGATATTTGAATTGTTTCTTTCTGACTGCTTGTAATATTTTGTCTTTGACTTGGGAGTTTTGGAATTTGTCTATAATATTCCTGGGTTTATTTATTTTTTGATGTCTTTCAGGAAGTGATCGATGAATTCCCTCATTTTCTATTTTACCCTCTGCTCCTAAAATATCAAGGCAATTTTCCTGTAGAAATTCTTTAAAAATGAAGCCAAGGTCCTTTTTCCTGTTAATGACTTTCAGGTAGTCCAATAATTTCTAAATTCTCTCTCTCTTGGATCTATTTTCCAGATTAGTTGGTTTTATCAATGAAACATTTCACATTTTCTTCTAGTTTTTCATTCTTTTGGTGTTGAATTATTGTCATGATTCCTTGCAAAGTCATCAGCTTCCTTTAGCTCCATTCTACATTTGAGGGATCTATTTTCCTCAGAAAGCTTTCTTTTCTCCTTTTCCATCTGGCCAACTCTGTTTTTTAAGGCATTCTTCTCCTCATTAACTTTTTGAACTGTTTTATCCATTTGACCTAAACTGGTTTTTAGCTTGTTGTTTTCTTCAGCATTTTTTGATCTCCTTGACTAACCTACTGAGTTCTTTTCAATGTTTTTCCTGCATCTCTTTCATTTCTCTTCCCAATTCTTCCTCTACCTCCCTTACTTGATTTTCAAAATCTTTTTTGAGCTCTCTCATAGCCTGAACCCAACTTTTATATTTCTTGGAGTCTTTAGATCCAGAAACTTGGACTTTTTCATCTTCTGAGCGTGTGTTTTGATCCTCCATGGGACCAAAGTATTTGTCTATGGTCAGGTTCCTTTTTTTTCCTGTTTATTCATTTCCCCAGCCTGTACCCTGGTTTTGAGTTGCTTCCTGAATTTTTGAGTATTATTGGGATACCTCTTGCAAGGACCTCAGTTCATTCAAGGTCTTAGGGAAGGCTCTGCCTTCTCTCCTAACTTTGATCTGTGGATGACCACAAACACACTCCTCTGCCCTGGGGCTATGAGGAATGTTCTAGCTCTATGACAGTATGGGGGTCCCGACTGTGACCATGGTCTGATTATGGACAAAGACTCCTGTATTAAAAGAACTATACCAAATTAAATAAAAGGAGACAATTGGACTCTAGATTATATTTAAAATAAATAAATGCTTATATACAATGACATCTTAATTAAAATGTTTGACAAAATAAGGTCTATGATAAGATAAGACTAGTTCATCACTCTTTACTTGCATTGATCTCTTGTACTTCCAATCCCTTTCTAAGATGAACTGAAAAAGAAGTTTTTCATTGTGTTTAAAGCTAAAAAAGAAAGAAGAGTATTTTTCTTAATTATGCAATATCATTCCAAATAGATTCTTTTTTTTTAAAGGTTTTTGCAAGGCAAATGGGGTTAAATGGCTTGCCCAAGGCCACACAGCTAGGTAATTTTTAAGTGTCTGAGGCCAGATTTGATTCAGGTACTTCTGATTCCAGGGCCAGTGCACTACCACTGCACCACCTAGCTGCCCCCCAAATATATTCTTATGAAAGTCAGGTCAGGTCTTCAGTCCAAGGTAGGAGCTGCAAGCTAATTTTGCAATTTCCAACTATGTAACATGAAATATGGCAGACACTGGAAAATCAAAGACAAAAATGAAATAGTACCTCTTAGTCTTAAGGAGATTATATTCTGAGGGAAATTTAAATGTACAGAATTAAGACATTGTTTTATGGATATGCTTTTTTGGTATAAGCTTCTATCACTTCAGGACAGTAACTAGTCTTTTATTTTTAGTCTATTTCTAGTAACCCAAATAATGAAAAGTTAAATAGATTATCCCAAGATAAAATAGCTAGTATATGTTAGAATCAAGACCTGGATCTAGGTGTTTGCATTACAGAGACTGATCTTATAGGCACTAAGATCATATATTCCCATAAACATAAAATAAATATGAAATAACTTGGAAGGATAGAATTTAATCCATAACTTGGACTTTTAAAAAAAAACTTGATATCCTTGAAAACTGTGAGCCTTATTTCCTAAAATTGGGCATTACAGAGTATTGTTGTGTGGAAATGACTTTCCATGACTTTATTATTATGGCTTGAGTTTATAAGACCAATCCTTCAAAGACATTTTATTTCTTTTTAGCCATTATGTCTAGAATTTGCCAACAGTTAATAGTGCTGACTAGTATTGACAATGTGGACCAAGAGATCAGATTTGTCAAAGATATAGTTAAATAAAAATATGGTGCTAGACAACTGAAAACATTGATCATATTGATCAGTCTTCATTTTTCTATTAAATATATTGCATTAAAATAAACAAAAGAGCCAGAGCCAGGGAGAGGAAAAAAGGAAAGACAAAACACACTGGATAGGATCTTAGAGTCCCTCAAGTTCAAACTATAGACTTCTCTAAACCTTAAATATTTCCATGGTGAAATCAAAATAAGAATAATAAATGTGGGTATTCTGGATTGCTGTGAATTTACCCACACTGCAGATTGTCCAATAATTATTTTATTTTCAAAAGTGAATATTTCAGTTAGTATTTAGGACACTAAAGAACTACTAAAATTGGATAAATTACTTTCATAAAAATAATAATTACACAATAAATATTTACTGAGGTCCTGTTAAATGCTCAGTGAAATAACTTTATGAAAAATAAACTTAAAATACTAATGATCAGTTCATTGAATTATGAAAATATATAAAAATATGTTATCCAATTTAGTTTCAAAGACCTGTGAAATATTTCCAATAAATTGAATTCAGAGAGACAGACAGAGAGCAAATGAGCCTTTTTCTGTCTTCACTTTAATTTTCTAAGGTTTTTAATGTTAAGTGATATTAAGAAGACATGTTCTCTCTTCAGTCTTTCTTTTCAATTCCAAATTATGTAGTGCTTGCAGTTTTGTTTCATTACAACATCTTCTACGAACACATACTTATATGATTAGAAAAGGATGATGATCTGGTAGTGGTCATCAGAGGAGTATAACTCTGAAATTATGCTAGAAAAAAGAACAGCAAAATTGTATAGAATAACGATTCAAGACAAAGCAAGGCCATATGAATCCCAATTAACCTACAAAAATCCTGGTTTTTCTAAAGATCTTTCTCAAGAAATTCACTTTCCTTTAGTCAGAGCACCCACATTATCATCATCATCATCATCATCATCATCATCATCATCAACATCATCATCAAAACAGATGGCTCTCTTATTTTAACTTATTTTTATAAAGAAATTGGCATAAGCCAAGATGGTAGACATAGCAATTCCAATGAAATTTCCTAAATTATCCCTTTAAACTATTTTAAAACAAAACCTCAAATAAACTATTGAAACAGCAGAACTAACAAAATATTGGAATGATATATTTTTCTGGCCTAAGACAACTCATAAATTTAGTAAGAGAAGTCTGTGACACCTGGGTAAGGGCCACCCAGAGAACACATGCTGATAGCAATAATCTTTGGAGATATTTTCAATAGTTGAAGCAGCAGCAGCTTTGAGAGCATTCAGTTCAGAGAAACTAAAGGAGTCAGAAAACTGAACGGAAAGAAAATATAAGGGATATTTTGCTAGCAATAGGTGCAACTGGTATTGATTGTCAACTTTATTGCCCAAATGCAGTTCTGCGTCATAGTTGCAGGGCTGAGAAGAGTGTACATGGACACAAGGGAGCAGGTAACCTGGTCACAGTTCCAGGGTCAAAAGGAGCACTATTACTTATGACTTCAAAGTAACAGGAGCGCTTCCTGAGTAAAGACTAGAGTGTAACTCCCCAGATCACATCACCTAGCATGCACTGAAAATTTACAGATCCTCAGAAATAACTCAGAATAGCATGGAAAAACATGAAGCATGGGATACTTCCTCCCCAATGCTTGATGAGCAAAGCCCATCTTTTATATAAAGTCCAAAGTCAAGAAGTATGCTGAAAAACGTGGGCAAATAAAAAAAGGTACTTTGGTGGTAGGGAAAGATGTAAACTCAGAAGAAGACTACAATGTGAAACAGCTAAAAGCAAAGCCTGGAAGAAAAAAATGTCAATTGTATACCAGTCCAACAAGAATTCCTAAAAGTGCTAAAGGAGGAAAAATGAGTTGGCAGAGACAAAAATGGGAAAAGAGATGAGAGTGATGGAAGAAAATCATGAAAAGAGAATTAGAAGTTTGACAAAAGAGGCAAAGAATACTAATTATACTTAAAAATTGGCCAAATGGAAAAGGAGACACTAAGATTCACTGAAGAAAATATCTCCAAAAATGAAAATTGGTCAAATAGACAGAGGTAAAAAAAACTCACTAAGGGAAATAGTTATTTAAAAATTAAAATTAGGAGAGTGATAGATAATGATTTTATAAATCCTAAAAAATGAAATGAAGTCAAAAGAATGAAAAAAGAAGAAAATATGAGCCACTTATAAAAAAAAACAACTAAACTGAAAATTAAATCAAAGAGGGCTTAAGAATTATTGAACTGCCTGAAAACTATAATTAAAGGAAACAATCTGGAAATAATTTTTCAAGAAATCATTAAGGAAAACTGATGTCTTAGACCATAGGATAAAATAGAAAATAAAAGAATTTATCAATCACTTCCTGAAAGACATCCAAAAATGAAAACTATCAGGAATATTGAAGTCAAATTCTAGACCTCCTAGGTTAAGGAGAAAATATTGCAATTATTCAAAAAGGAAAAAAAGTCAAATATCATGGCACTACAGTCAGGATCACACAAGATTTAACAGCTTCTGGGATAAAGAATAAAAGATTTGGAATATAATACTCTAAAGACAAAAGAATTAGTATTAATGCCAAGTGTAACATAAGCAACAAAACTAAGTATAATACTTCAAGGGAAAAATTCAATAAAATAAAAATTTTGAAACATTCCTGATGAAAAGACAAGAGATGAATAGCAAATTTGGCATTCAAACAAAAGCCTCAAGTCTGAAAAAGTATATGTGGAAAAGAAACAAAAAGGTTAAATTGTTTATATTCCTATATGGGAAGAGGATACATGTAAATCCTAAGAAATTTATCACTATGAAGGCAGTTAGAATGAATCTATATAGACAAGGAGAGTGGATATGAACTGATTATATAGAGTTATCTTTAAAAATGAACGGTAAGAAAGTAGGATGGGGAATAGGAAAGAAAAAAAGAATAAAGGGGGAAATTACCTAACATAAAAGAGCGCAAGGAAGAGATTTTGTGGTGGCACAAGGCAATCAATGCTTGAACTACACTCTCATTCAAATCAATTCAAAGACGGAAGAACATATATTTAGTTGGGTTGTTCTCTGAAAGGAAAATAGAAGGTAGAATGGATAAGAGATATTGCAAAGGGATATTTAAAGGAGGCATTATCAGAAGCAAAACAGACTTTACAAGAGGAAAAGGAGAAAGAAAAGGATCAATGGATGAAAATAGGATGGAGATTAAAACATTGTAATTATCATCATGAATGTGAATGTGATGAGCCAGTCATGAAAAGGAAGTAGTAAAATGGATTAGAAATAAGAATGCATGAGTTCAAATCTGGAGTCAGACACTTAATAATTGCCTAGCTGTGTGGCCTTGGGTAAGCCACTTAACCCCACTGCTTTGTAAAATAAAAAAAAAAGAAAGAAATAAGAATGCAACAATATACTGTTCATAGGACAAAAATATACAGAAAGTTAAAAAAAAAGAGGATTAGAGCAGAATCCATTATGCTCCCACTATAGGCAGGGTTAACAAACACAGTTTCACAGAAAGCTAAAGCTAAAAGTGACATAATGAAAAAAGTATAATCAGAGAAAGAAGATTTTTGCTATAATGATCCAGAGATAATAGAATTTTTTTTCAAAAGTTTCTCTCATAAAGGCTTCATTCCTCAAAAATACTGGGAACTAAGTCAAATTTATAAAAAATAAAAGCCTCTCTCCAATTGATAAATGATCATAGGATATGAACAGACAGTTTTTCAGAAGTCAAAGCTATCTATATTCATATAAAATGCTCTAATTCATTACTGATTAGAGAAATAGAAATTAAAACAACTCTGACATACCATCTCACACCTATCAGACTGGTTAACATGATAGAAAATGAAAAAGACAAATATTGGAGAAATGTGAATTGGGAAACTGATACACTATTGCCGAAGTAAGATACTGGTTCAACCATTCTGTAAAGAAATTTGGACCTATGCCCAAAGACATTTCATTCCAGCAATATGACTAGTAGATTCTAGTAGATCCTAGAAAGATCAAAGAAACAGAAAGCACCTATTTGATTTGGACAAGTGTATATATATATATATATATATACATATATATATATATATATATATGTATATACATATATATATATATGTATACTTGAGCAGATTGTGGTTGATTGTGATGGAGTATTATAAATGTTGAGTGGGTAGTTACAGAAAAAAATGGCAAAACATTATGAATTGACACAGAGTGAAATGTGATTAACATGAGAGTCTACACAATAATAGTAATGTTCTAATGATGATCAACTGTGAAAGACACGGTTACCCTGATCAGTTCAATGCTCTAAGATAATTCCAAAGGACTCATGGCTTTAAAAAAAATGCTATTCCTCTCCACAGAAGACTGATGACTCAGAGAATAAATTTAAACATAATTTTTCATCTGAGTTTTTTGCTTTTTTTCACATCGTTTCACATTTCACATATTATTTGCTTGTATTTTCAATGAGGAAATATTGGAAGAGAGAGAATATGAGAATTAAGCACTCAAAGTTTAAAAGTAAAAGAATTAAAAATAAACAAGTAAATTTATTTTTTTAAAGACAGCAAGAAAGATGATGGAAATATTTGAGGAATGGTCTAGTTTGGGGTTTGAGAATGTATGAACAAACTCATGAGAAATTGATTCTTGAACCAGAAAAATTTAGGGACAAAAATATTTATTCTTATAAAATAACAAAGTCCAAAGAGGGAAGGGGAAAAGCAACATAAAGAGTAGGGAGAGTTGCAAGATGGTTACAACTGAGCTCAATCAGCTGGTAGAAACTTAAAAGAGAAAAAGTTAGAACAATTGCAATAGTTCTGCAACTGGTCTGAATCAATAATCAGCAAGGGAAATAGCCAGGTTTATAGGGGGAGGAGGGATAGGTATTTAGACTGGGAAAGGGATAAGGGAAAAGACAAGAGTGGTGCTAGGGAGGATTAAGAAGTAGATTTAGGTACTTTGGCATCCTCCCTATGGGGGGGCGGGGTTGGGTGTAGTCTCTGAGGCTGTCATCAAGACACACCAGATGAGAGGTCCCAGTGTCCTTTTTAGTCAATATAATTTTGAGTTTCTGTAAGATAATTTTGAAAAAAAATAGAATGGAGGTTTAGACAGGATTTGGGTATTTTCTGTGAGATAATTTTGAACAATGGGGTGGGGATCAGTGATAATGTAAGGCCAGTTCAGAAAGAGGTTAATTGTTTAATGCAGTCAGTACAAAACATTTTGGGGAAAAATAGGTTCAGTATAACATTTTTCATTTTTCTCTGCTACATTATTTCCTCTACTACATTACCCCCTCAAACAATTCAGGACCAAATTCATTTGGGAACTGGGGTGAAAATTTCTTCTACTGAAAAAGGAACATAGAGTCTCTCCTGCCTAGCAGGTTCCATTTGGGGAGGATTCAAGGTGCCTCCAGAAAATGGTAAGGCAGTGGCCCAGGAACATCGGCTCTGGTCAAGGTTATCCAGCTGGTGATAATAGCTGGAGATACATTGCTTCTAACCTAGAGGAAATGATTCTCATAAGAAGATTAAGCAGGCAGGAGTCAGAAATGAGCAAAAGAAAAATGATTAGGATAGCATAAATATAGGGATCACTAAGGAGAAAAGCCAGGAGTCCTACTTAAGGTAGGGACTTGAGGAACAATAGTAATGTAGAGAAATAGAAGATAATACTCCATGACCTCAGGAAAGATTGGAGCCAGTTGGTAAGTGAATCAATGTATCTAGCATTTAGTCTTATAGCAGTTCCCCAATCCAATTCTTTTCAGTATATAGGGTAAACACTATTTTTTAGAAGGGCATATTGTGTATACACCCTTGTATCTTATTGATTACTTACTCTGATTGTGTTAATTTTCTTAAAAGAGAAAAAGACTAGAACATGATTATAATAACATCAAACTAGTCCTTGATGATTCAACACTTTTATAGCAGGATCAAAATATTCTTAGCTTTTGTCTGACTTCAGGTAACAGCAACTATTCTCCCTCATAATCAGATTTAGGAAAAATAGGTGGAACATATTTGTTTCCAGAAGAGCTCAAAAAAGAAACTGAACTAAAAGTAATCTACCTTGGACTGAGGCCAAAGTCATCCTATCAGCTTTTCCCAGGCACAGACCTCTACCTGTAACAGTTTAGATAACCATATTACCTATGAGTAGTTTGTAGTGTTTTTCTCAAATGGCAGATTACTGATTTATGATCCATCAATCAGCTGGACCTGAATCCAAATTTAAAAAAAAAAATAAGTTATAGTCTTCTACCCCCCAAATGGCAAAATTTCATCAATCACAGCTTAAAACTAGATAAAAATAATTTTTCTCTCATGGAGTTATAATAAGCAATTAACGTTTACCAGTTTAAATACACATGAATAATGTCAGTTAAAATTCATCACTTGTTTTTCTTATCTATTTGTCCTTGATATAATGACCAAATCATTAATCAATTACCAATTTTAGGTTTTAATATTGTGACAATAACTTCAAATAACTTTCATAAATGATAACCAAATAGTTGTAAATATAATTTACTTTTAACTTGAGGTAGAGGTATAAAAACTCCAGTTCACTAAATGTCAGTTTCAAGCTTCTATAAAACAGGGTTAGCAGGGCTGATAAAATAATACAGGTGATTTTTAAAATAAATTTTCCACAGATTTTAAGTTTCTTTTAGCTCTTACTCCAATAACATCCAAGTTGTAAAAAATTTATTCATCAAAGATTGCACAAAACTTTGCCAATTTGCACAATAAAACAAGAAGAATCTATATTGCTTGAAACTTGAAACAAAACCCATTACCTTTAAGGTAGTTCAATTCAGTTAAAGTTATTTCCAAATTTCCTTACACAGAAAATTAGAATTCTTGTCACCACAGGCATTATAATACACTATTCACATTTTAAAAACTCATACAAAAGACCAAGAAATGAAACTTTCAAAAGAATATTCAAAGTCCCAGAGACTCATTCATCACAGAATCAGTTATGCTAAATATCTTCCTAAAGCATGGGGAGGTAGTTCTTATCTGATAGAATCTGGGGAGATGCTAAAGCAAGATTCATCCATTCAGTTGCTAACTTGATCTGATTATCCAGACTTCCCCTCACTTGTTAATGCAAATGATGGCTTTCCACATCTATCTTAGAGACACAGATATACATTTTGTCCTTAAATATATCACCAGAACTAGGCTTAAAGCTAAATATATACCAAAGCCTCAAATCTAACATTGAAAACTTCAAAAATATACGGGGGGGGGGGGGTCCCAAAATCTCATTAAGCACAGTAGATTGTGGGGCAGCTAGGTGACACAGCAGGTAGAGCACCAGTCCTGGAGTCAGGAGGATATGAGTTCAAATCTGTCCTCAGATACTTATAAACCCAGTTGTGTGACCTTGGGCAAGTCACTTAACCCTATTGGCTTGCAAAAGCAAAAATAAAACATGAATTTTTTGAATTTTTTACTAATATCAAATCAATATTATAATGAATTAGTTGAAAAACTTCACATAAAGGGACTTTAACTACTTTTTCCTTAAATTTAAATATTTTATTAACAATTTCCTTTTCTTAACTTCTAAAGTGACAAGTATCTCTCATATCATATTCAGCATAAATGAACTTCAAAAGTGTTAATAAAAACTAATCTCTAATTATCACAATCATTCTGTAGCTGCTGGCTACTTGAGTTTGTATCTGCCTATGAGGAATTATTCAGACTCAGGAAAGCAAGGGTGGAAATTTTTTAAAAGGAGTTACAACACATGAGAAAATAGTAGGTAAAGAAAGACAGAGACAAAGGAGCAGTCAAGCTGAGCCTGCCTGGGCCAGGAAAGGCAGAGAGAAGACTGACCCTGAGCAGAGGAATCACCCAGATTTTTTTTTTTTGCAAGACAGTCGGGTTAAGTGCCTTGCCCAAGGACACACAGTCAAGCAATTATTAAGTGTCTGAGGCTGGGTTTGAACTCAGGTACTCCTGACTCCAGCGCCTGTGCTCTATCCACTGCACCACCCAGATTTTTGTAGACTTATCCTTAACCTTATGAGGGCAAAAGGACAAGATTTGGGTAGTTCCTGTGAGATAATTTGAACAATGGGATGGAGATCAGTGTTAATGTAAGATCAACTCAGAATAAGATCAATTATTTAATATGGTTGGCAAAGAATATTTTTAAGACAAACAGATTAATTATAACATTTTTGATCTTTCTCTGAAGCATATTTCCTCTATTACAAGAATACATTATCTTCTAAGGGGAAACCAGACTTTCATGATTGCAAGGAGTATGATCAGAAAAGTTCCATTAAATAAAGCAGGGTGCAAATAGTTGAATGGTAACTGCAGAGGACACAACAGAAGAGAAAGGAAAAGAAGGAGGAATAGTACTGAGGTAAATGAAATGAAAGAGCCAAGAGTTGTGATTGGGAAAGGAAATTTTTAGCTATTTCATCTTCTACTCAGATCACAATTCTTCAGAGAGGAGGAACAGAGGATTTTCTCACCTTAAGAAAGTTTATTATTAAGCTCTTCTTGAAAATAGCATTAGGTTTGTCTCAGATTCCATGTATGATGTTTATTACATTATCATTCTTGAGATGGGGAGTAGGAAAGTGTAGCATTACTCTTCTTGGGCTACTTAAAATATGAGAAAGAGAGAGAGAGAGAGAGAGAGAGAGAGAGAGAGAGAGAGAGAGAAAGAGAGAGAGAGAGAGAGAGAGAGAGAGAGAGAGAGAGAGAGAGAGAGAGAGAGAGAGAGAGAGAGAGAGACTAATTTTTGGCTCTAATAGATGGGAGAGAAAGATTATGGAACTTGAGGAGGTGAATAAACTGGGCAGCCAGTGTAATCTAAGAAGGTAGAGAGGGGAATGTGATAATAAGATGTAAATATGATATTGAATTTATTTAGGAAGAAGAAAATTAAACTGAAAATCCATGGATAATAACTACAAGAGCTTGACATGTGGAACTGAAATTTAAAAGGAGATAAACAAAAATTTTGGGTAAGGGCCACTTTCTACATGAGATCTTTTATCATCCCCTAACAAATAATGGTTTTCTATTCTCTGGACTATGATCTGTGAGGGAATTTTTGCATATAATATATATGTATATATTTTGAGAATGCCCCACATACACATGTTTACACATATGCATATGTGTACATATGTACATATGTATGTATGCATGTATTTATATACTTACAAATTTGCCTGTGGCTTCCACTGGTATAATGCAACAGTATCTGTTATTATTTTTTGGTTAATATATCCCAAGCAACCAAAAATTTCTGACACATAGAAAGTGCTTAATAGTGATTGATTGAGGTTTTGGTGTTGTCATTAGTTCTGGTGAACTGGGGTAAAGTTTGGAGAAAGGGGAGATAGAACTGGATAAAATACCATGAGAAGCTAAGTCTTAGTGGAGTGCCAGTATTTGGAAGGAATATGATACAAAGAAATCTAGCTTACATATATTTAGAACTTTGGAGATGATCTAAATTAAACCCTTCATTTTTTGAGGGAAGAATGGACCATGAAAATTATTTAACTTCACCTGAGTAGTGAATGGCAAAATCTGGATTCAGGTATTAAGCTACAATAGAGGAAAATTCTTGAGAGTTCATTACAGAAACAAACAACAACAACAACAACAAAAACTAGTAGAGGAAGATAGTGAATGAAAAAGGATTAAGGATGAGTTCAATTTGATGATGGTGAAGGAAAGGAATAAGAATTTATATAGATCATATTTGCCAGGAAATGTGTTAAGCACTTTAAACTTATTTTCTCATTTTACCTCATAGCAGCTTTTGAGTTAGGGAAAGTTATTACTCTCATTTTTTACAATGAAAGTAACTGAGGCAGCAGAACTTAAGTAACTTGCCCAGGGCCATTCAGCTACTAAGTTAGATCTGGACTCAGGTCTTTCTGGTTCTAAGTCTACCTCTCTATCTACTGTGCCACCTAGGAAAGGGGAACACTCATTCTTGCCAGGGGTAGAACAACAATTTGGGAGAAAGGGATTAGCAGGATACTGGATTGTTTCTGTCTGGCATCTAGAATATTGTTATTCCTTTGTTCTCAAAGAGGACCATGATATCAGGTATGTGATACTGTGATATAATAGTGAATTTTATTTAAATGGGGGAGGGGAATAAAGTCACCAGCCTTACTTTCCACTCCAGAGTCATTTGGGCCCAGTGGTCAGATATGAATCAAGATGATTAGATATGGCCCTGGATGCAGTGGGAGACCTTGGTCTTTTCAAGCTAAGTCCTTTAAGAGGAGGTCTCAGTTTTGATAGCTGAAAACTGACAGGTTATCTTGTGGTTTAATGGGCTCCAAAACATTCTCTCTTTGATTGGAAAACTATAGGTCCAAGATCAAATCCTACTTGGTTATTGTTTGGACAGTGATTGACTTAGAGTAAATGTAAATAGCAATTGTTTCTGTTTTGGCTAAAATCCAGAGAGTCTTCCCCATCCAGACCGATTTTCTTTTTGATTATGCAAAAGAGGTCATTGCTTCATTTCTTTCTTAACTGTCTTAATCACTGAATGGGCCACTATCTAGGAGACAGTGAATAATAGAGTAGGTACTTGACCTTTCAAATTGAAGCCTTGGTACCTGTGGATTATTCCACAATTGAAACATATCTACTATACTACAGAACATTTATTTCTTCTGGATCCTGAACTGCCTGGCTTTGAATATGTAATAGCATTCATTCCAGTAGGTAAGCTCATTTTATGGATATTTACTCCATGACTGAATATCTTAACCTCACCTATATTTTCACTAATCCAAAAATAAGTGACAGGTTATATTTAGGAGACGAACAAAATTTTAGACTGACCTTATATAATAAATTTTGCCCTAGGATAGAAGGAAAATGAATAGACTTGATTTGTAGGAGTATAGAATAATATTTTTCTCTATTATATCAGGTTACAGATTATATATGTGGAAAAAAAGAAAACACTCAAATTGGAAATATAGAACCTGATTTTGAATTCTGGTGCTGCCTCTACCATTCATTGCCTGTTTGACCTTGGATAAGTCAATTAACTTTTCTGAACCACAACTGTCTCATCATAAAAGGAGTTATTTAGACTAAATAATAGTTAAGTCCTATTCTAGATTGAGCACTTTGAGGTTCAAATGGTAAAATGTTTTCAAGAAAGTTATTATTACAAAATAAAAATAAAAGGGTTCTTGACAATGTTCTTTTATAAACTTGCAAGTTGCAATATACATGCAGTTGCATTTCTAGTTTACTAACAGAACTTTTCTAGGGCTTGCTCCCTTTTTCCTGTATGATTAACCTAATAGCCATTACACTATCTTTCCTATTGATGGGGGATTATGTTGTCCAAAATTAGTCTAATATAGTTGTCTTAACTCTCTAAAGTTCTGAGAGGAGAGGCTTCCAGCAAAGTTGTTCATCTTACAGTGTTGTTGTTAATGTGTACATTGTTCTCTTGGTTCTACTCCATTCACTCAGCAGCAGAACCTGTAAGACATTCCATGCTTCTCTAAATTCCAACCATTTATGGTGCATAATAGAACAAAAACATTCTATAGTATTCATGTACCATAACTTGTTTAGCCATTCCCCAACTGATGAACATCCCCTTAATTTACAATTCTGTGCCAAAATAAAAAGAGCTGCTATGAATATTTTGGAACATGTAGGACTTTTCCCATTTTTTTTTATAATTTCTTCTGGATATAGATCTTTTCTTTGGGCAAGATACATTTTGCTCTCCAGAATAGTTGGATCCTTTCACAATTCCACCAGCTAGTCATCAATGTCCCAATCCTCCCATAAACTCACCAACATAGATCATTTTCCCATTTTCTCATCTTGGCTATTCTGAAAGGTGTGAGGTGATACCTCATTGATCTTTTAATTTGCATTTCTCTAACAATAATGATTTGGAGCGTTTTTCATATGATTATGTATAGCTTTAATTTCTTCATTTGAAAACTCTTCATATCCTCTAACCATTTCTCAATTGGGGAATGACATGAAACCTTCTAAGTTTGATACCATTTTCAATATATTTTAGAAATGAGACAATTTTCAGAACTCCTAGTTGTGAAAATGTTTTCCAGATTTCTCCTTTCCTTCTGATTTTGGCAGCATTGATTTTATTAGTATGAAAAATTTTAATTTAATATTGTCAGAATCATTCATTTTGCAGTTTATAATGTACTCTAATTCTAGTTTGGTCATAAATTTCTCTCCTTTCCAAAGATCTGAAAGATAGACTATTTCTTAGTCTATTAATTTATCTAAGGTGTTGCCCTTTATTTCTACATCCTATACTCCTTTTGATCTTATTTTGGTATAAGGTGTGAAATGTAGATCTATACCTAGATTTTGCCATATTAATTTCTTTACAATTTTCCCAACAATTTTTTTTTTTCAGATAGTGAGTTCTTATCCCAGAAGCTGATGTCTTTGGGTTTGTCAAACAGTGGATTGGTGTTGTCATTTTCTGCAATTTCTTTTGAACCTATCCTAATCCACTGATCTGTTACTCTATTTCTTAACCAGTACCATGCAATTTTGATGATCACCACTTAATAGTATAGTTTTAGCTCTGATAGAGCTAGGTAGGCCTCCTTCCTTTTTTCATCACTTCCCTTGCTATTCTTTTGTTGCTCCAGATGAATTTTGTTACTATATGTCTAGCTCAGTAAAATAGTTATTTGGTAGTTTGATTGATTTGGCACTAAATAAATAATTTAATTTGGGTAGAATTCTCATTTTTATTATGGCATTTTCCAATTATTTACATCTAACTTTATTTGGGTAAGAAGAACTTTATAATTGTGTTCATACAATTTCTGGGGTTGTCTTGGGAGGTAGATTCTCAAGTATTTAATGCCATCTATAGTTACTATGAATGGAACTTCTATTTCTGTCTCTTGTTCTTGGGTTTTGTTGTTCCTATATAGAAATGTTAATGATTTATGTGGGTTTATTTCATATTTTACTATTTTCCTGAATTGGTTAATTGTTTCAAGGAATTTTTTAGATGACTTTCTTGGATTCTCTAAGTATATCATCATATCATCTGCAAAGAGTGAAAGCTTTGCTTCCTCATTGTGAATTCTGATTCCTTCAATTTCTTTTTCTTCTTTTATTGCTACAGCTAGCATTCCTAATACTATGTTGAATAGTAATGGTGATAATGGCCATCCTTGTTTCACACCTGATCTTATTGGAAATGCTTTGAGTTTATTCCCATTACATATGATATTTATTGATAGTTTTAGATAAATACTATTTATTATTTAAAAGAAAACTCCATTTATTCCTAAACTTTCTAGTGTTTTTAATAGGTGTGTATGTTGTAATTTATCAAAGGCTTTTTTAGCATCTATTTAAGTAATCATATAATTTCTATTGTTTTTGATATTGTTATATTCAATTATGCTGAGTGTTTTCCTAATATTGAACCTTTTCTACCTACCTAGTATAAATCCTGATTATGGTGTATTACCCTAGTAATAACTTTCTGTAGGCTCATTGCTAAAATTTTATTAAAGATTTTTTGGGGTAGGGGGTTGCAAGGCAGTGGGGTTAAGTGATTTGCCAAAGATCACACAGTTAGGTAATTATTAAGTGTCTGAAGCTGGATTTGAGCTCAGGTCCTCCTGATATCAGGTGCTCTATCCACTGTGCAACTTAACTGCCCCTTATTTAAGAATTTTGTATCAATATTTATCAGAGAAATTGGTCTATAATTTTCTTTGTGTGTTTTGGTTCTTCTTGGTTTAGGTTTCAGCACCATGTCGGTGTCATAAAAGGAATCTGGCAGAACTCCATCTTTGCCTAATTTTTTAAGTAGTTTATGTAGAATTAATTGTTCCTTACCCGTTTGGTAGAATTCACTTGTAAATCCATCTGGACCTGAAGTCTTTTTCTTAGGGAATATGGTTTCTTCAAATTAATTTTCCTGAAATGGGATTACTTAAGTAATTTATTTTCTCTTCTATTAAGCTGGACAGTTTGTATTTTTGCAAATATTCCTCTATTTCACTCAGATTATATAATTTATTGGCTTACAGTTCAGCAAAGTAGCTCTGAATTATCTCTTTAACTTTCTTCTCATTGGTGGTTAGTTCACCCTTTTCATTTTTGATAACTAGTAATTTTATTATCTTCTTTCTTTTTTAAAAATCAGATTAACCAAGAGTTTATGTATTTTATTGGGTGTCATAAAACTCTTGTTTTATGTATGAGATCAATCATTTTCTTGCTTTTTTATTCATCTCTCCCTTGATTTTCAAAATTTCTAATTTGGCATTTAATTGGAGAGCTTTAATTTATTCTTTTTCTTGCTTTTTTAAAATTCATACCCAATTGACTGATCTCCTCTTTCTCTATTTTATTAATATTGTCATTTTAGAGATATAAAGTTTCCAGTCAAAATTGCCTTGTCTTCATTCCATAAATTTTTGGTATGATGTCTCATTATTATCATTTTCTCGGATAATATTGAGACATCATACCAAAAATTTATGGAATAATAGAATTATTAATTATTTCTATTATTTGTTGTTTAATCCACCCATTATTTAAATCCCAATTCATTTTTGGTTTCTCTTTCCATGACTCTTTATTACATGTAATTTTTGTTGCATCATGGTCTGAGAAATGTGTGTTCATTATTTTATTTCTGCCTTTCTGCATTTGATTATAAGATTTTTGTGCCCTAGTACATGGTCAATTTTGGTATAGGTGCCATGTACTGCTGAGTAAAAGGTACATTCTTTTCTTTCCCTATTAGGTTTTCTCCAGAGATATATCATATCTAATTTTTCTAAGATTTCATTTACTTTCTTGCCTTCTTATTTATTTTGTTGTTAGATTTATTTAGTTCTTAGATAGGGAGATTGAGGTCTCCCGTTATTAAAATTTTGCTTTCTATGTCTCCTTTTAATTCATTAAATTTTGGCTATACCATTAGATGCATACATGTTTAGTCATGATATAGCTTCATTACCAATGATGCCTTTTAAGAAGATGTAGTTTCCTTCCTTAGCCTTTTTAATGAGATGGATTTTTGCTTTTACTTTATCTGACATCAGGATCACTATGCCTGATATTTTTACTTCAGCTGAGGCATAATGTATTTTGCTTCAACTTTGTACCTTTACCCTGGGTATACTTCTCTGCTTCAAATGTGTTTCTTTTTTTTAAAATTTATTTAAGGCAATAGGGTTAAGTGATTTGCCTAAGGTCACACAGCTAGGCAATTATTGTGTCTGAGGCTGGATTTGAACTCAGGTACTCCTGACTCCAGGGCCGGTGCTCTATCCAGTGAACCACCTAGCTGCCTCTCAAATGTGTTTTTTGTAAATAACATATTGTAAGATTCCGGTTTTTAATCCATCTTGTTGTCAGCTTCCATTTTATGGGACAGTACATTCAATTCACATTTACATTTAAGAGGACCAATTTTGTATTTCTCTCTCTGTGCTATCTTTCTCCATTTATATTTTTCTCTTTCCTTTCCTCTTATTCTCCTCACCAAAATTCTTCTCCATTTTCCCATTGACTTTTCCTTTAAAATTTAACTTTCAGTTTATTTTCATTTATACCTTTGTCTTCAACTTCCCTTTCATAACTCATTTCCCTTTTCTTTCCCTTTCCCTGGAAAATAGGATAGATTTTTTAAATCTAAGTGGTAATACACCTTATTCCCTCTCTAGATCAAATCTATTGAATAGAATTTACTCAGTGTTCGCAATCTCCCTTCTTTCCCTTTAAAATTATAAATCTTTGTGTCCCTTCACCTGATGTTATTTAACACTCTAGAACTATTAATCAGATATAATCAATCATAGTTTGATTATTTTATTGCTTGATAAACTCATATTGTTATAAAGGTATCATCACAGATTGTTTACTTGATGGCTTGATTAGCAACATTGTCTCAAATTACATTGAATTATAATCATAAAATTTTTTACCTTACCCCTTTTTCAAGTACATTCCAAGGAGACACAGTTCTCCTCATGAACTAAAGTATCATCCAAGGTCATATCATTTCTTCTTCCCTCCAGGCCTATTTTCTCTCACATTTTACCCCCGCCCCCAAACAGGGTACTTAACCCCTTTGTTAAGTGAAGCCATGATTAATAAAATAGATAATAATTAAGAAAATTAATAATTAAGAAATCAACAATAAATAAAAATACAATGATATATTTAAGTTTATAGTTAGCACCCCTGATTTTCATCAGGGTTTTTTATCTTAATATAGTGCTGTCATCTTGTACCTTTTCAGTGGATAAACAAGACCTCACTATACTCATATTATTTAACTCCATTCTCTTCAACTATATTTGACTCTTTAATTATCCTAAGAGAAATAAAATTCACAAGAATTGAAAGTGTTATATTTTCCCTTTTAGGGTTGTATACAATTTGATGGTCTTGACCCACATTTATTTTGTTTTGTTTTTTCCTTCCCCTGTTCATTTACCTTTTTATGCAACTCCTGAATTGCGTATTTAATGAATGAATTCTCTATTCAGTTCTGGTCTTTGTATCAGGAAATTCTGGAAGTTCTCCATTTCTTTGAACATTCATCTTTTTCCCCTAACAGTATATGCTGAATTTTGCAGGGTAGTATATTCCGGGATGTAATTCTAGGTCCTTTGCTCTCTGATATATGGTATTCCAGATTTTCAGATCCTTCAGTGTTGAGGCTGATAGGTCCTGTGTGAGTCCGTTTGTGTTTCCTTTGCATTTGAATTGTTTTATTTTGGCTACTTGTAATATTCTCTCCTTTATTTGAGAGTTCTGGAAATTGTCTGTAACAGCCTTTGGAATTATTATCCCATCCTAGTGTCTCTTTCTGGAAAGGTTCTGTGGATACTTTCAGTGGTCATATTATTTTCTTGTTCTAGCAGATCTGGACAGTTTTCCCTTATAATTTCCTGCATGATGTTTTCCAGATTTTTTTTTTTTTTTTTGATCTAGGCTTTCTGGTAGACTGATGAGTCATGGATTGTCTATTCTGGATCTATTTTTCAGGTCAGCTCTTTTCCCTAAAAGATATTTTACAATTTGTTCATTTTTTTTCAGCCTTTTAATTTTGTTTGATGGAATCTATTTGTTCAATTACATTTTGTGTTTCCTTTTTAAAGGTATTGCATTTTCTGGTCAGTTTTCATAATTTTCCTACATGACTCTCATTTCTTTTTTTCATTTTTCTTCTCCCTCTCTTCTTTGATTTTTAAAATTCTCTTTAAGCTCTTTTTGAAGCTTTTTTTAAAAGCTCTTTAAGCTTTTCCATTTGAGTCCAATTTATAGACTGTTTTGATCATCCCCCCTGAGTGATTTTTCACTAGTTTCTTCTTCAGGCATGGCACTGCTATCACCTTTGTCTATAAAGTAGTTTGATATAGCAAGAACTCTTTTAGATTTTTTACTCATCTTTATTATTTTGGCTCTGCTTCAAGGTTATAGAGAATATAGATCCATACTTTTTTATTTTGCTGGAGTTGGGGTCTGATCCCAGGCTTGTCATTGACCAAGAGATGTTGTCTATGCAGTCTAGGCTTTGCCTTTGCAGAGGTTTGTTTCCTTCTTTATGTCCAGGTTCTGATTTAGCAGTGGTTTGTTCCAGACCCAGTCCTGTCTTTTGCCCCAGTGTTCCCAGGGTTTAGACTGTGGGGTTTGGGATCTTCCCTGCTAGCTTGCTATGTAGCTGCTGGGATCTCTGCTGTTGTCAAGCTTTTAGGACCTGGATTGCTCTGTTAGTAAGAGCTTCTTGCTGGCTTTCCAGCTTTCCTATCCTCCCATCTCCTAGGCTTTACTTCCTCCCCACCCCACTGCAAGAAACAGACCTTTGCTGAAGATCCTCCATGACGTTGACTGATGAAAATTTCTTTGGATCTTCTCTTTTTCTTGGTATGATCTATAGCTTGAACATCAAAATAGAGGCTTCATTTATCTTTGGCAGAGAAATGCTCTGGGACCATGTTAGCTTAAGACTGCCATCTAGGCTTCACCCCGAAAGTCCTCCTAAATATCCTTTTCACTATTTTTGTTCTTTATTTGCAAGGGAACAGCTATGTACTGTTGCCAGATCAAATCATTCCCAATCCAAATTTTGGCAAAAGTGATTTCTGGAAAAAAAAGGCAGTTGAATATGCTGATACCAAAGCAACATAATCATATAATTTACAACATTATTTATGCATGTGTAAATTAATAACAATTTCTTAGCATAATTGGCTGTATAGCAAGTTTCACTAAACAAATGGCACTTTGGGGTGGCTAGGTGGCACAGTGGATAGAGCAGTGGCCCTGGAGTCAGGAGTACTTGAGTTCAAATCTGGCCTCAGACATTTAACAATTACCTAGTTGTGTGGCCTTGGGCAAGCCACTTAACCCCATTTGCCTTGCAAAAAACCCCCTAAAAACAACCATTAAAAAATGGCACTTTATTTGATACTCAACAAATATACATTATGCTTGCTGTAGAATTCTGTCAGGTTCCTAATGACATACTTCATTTTTAAGAACACCAAATGAGATAATTCCTGATTTTCATGTGGAAGCTTTGGGGTTTATTGAGATAATCAGGTTTTTCCATACTTTTGTCCTGTTTATATAAATTTTAATGATATGATTTGAAGAATTTTCTCTGCTACAATAGAACTTCAATACTTCATCGTGGAATATAGATGACTCCAGAATCTCACCATCTACTAGGGTGAAATCCAAGTTCTGTAGGGGAATTTGGCTATTATTGAAACATGGATGAATGTAACATAACTTTGAAAGAATATTCAAAAAAGAAGAGGTTAGCTAAGGATAACTAAGAACATTTGGAAAAGGTCCAGTCATTCAATAACCATTTATTATATAATTTCCTTGCTTAAGGATTGTACAAAATGTTGGAGATTTAAAGAAAGGCAAATAAGAACCCCTACTCTCAAGTAGCTCACAGTCTAATAGCAGAAAAAAGATACCCCCTAAAAAAGTATCAGCAAGATATATACATGATAGATTGAAGGAAAATCAATTAAAGAAATATTAAAAAAGCAAATAAAAAGCAATGAGGAAAGAATTAGAAGTGTTTTTTCCCTACATATAGCAAAAGATTATACTCCCCCCCAAAAAAAGAAATATAGAAGTCTTGTTTGGACTAAAATTTTATACCACATATTATAATAAGGACTAATTAGATTGTTTTTTTCATTAATGTATGTGTATGCCCATATGTAAAGGAAATCAGTTGACTTACACATTCATGGCTAAGAGAATAGTTCCTAATAAAATATGGAGTAGAGGCTATTGCAAAGGATATAGTTGATAATTTTGGTTAATTCAGTTGGAGGATTGGCAGATTGCAAACATCAAGAGAATTAATAAAAATAATAGAATAAAAGCAACAAAAAGCACTGTTGCAGGAGGCATTGGTGTTGTCAATAAAGATTGAGAGTTCTTGTGAAAGTGAAGAATTATGATGAGCCTTGGAGTTGAAATAGCTCAATATTTTCATGTCATAAGCCTGCAAAATTTATAGATTAGTATCTTTTTTCCTGGAGAAACAGTGACTTGAGCCCAGGGTGAATAACAAAGGATGACAAGAGGTGCCTGAGTGAAAGGAAAGTAACCTGGAGAGCTGGCTAAGTCCCGGGTTAGACCCCTACCATGGAGCAGAGGCCTTAAGCTGAGGACAGGCTGAACAACAAAGTCTTAGGCAAGACTGTATGAGAATAAGAGAAAAAGGAAAAATAGCCATAAGAGTTAGCAGATCCAGAACCAAGTAAGTCCAGCCACATAGAATAGAAGTTGTAGTTCTCCAGTGACCTGGGCCCAGAGCATGTGGTTCTAGTTGAGAGAAAGAAAGTGGGCATGCTGCAAAGAGGATGAAAGAAGGAAGAAGAGGGGTTCTTTTCCAGGAGCCATTACTTAAATGCATTTCCTTGGTGGGCTGGACAAGAGTGATGCTTGAGGAATGGTGAGCACATGGTTCCAGGTGTTCTCTAATGCATATACCACAGGGGCAGTAGTGGCAAAGACAAGACTCATTGCATATGGGGAAGCTTTCTAGACTGTATCTTTCCTGTCCCAAGGGGCATAGCCTTCGAGTCCAAGGGGGCAAAAGATAACCTCATTTCCCTATGCTAGCTTCAAAAGCATAGATTACTTGGGGATTATTTCACAAGAACTCTGAGAAAACTGAAAAAAAGTTTGGCAAAAAGTAGGATTAGACTGAGATATGGCATCATACACCACAATAAGCAAAAAAAAACCCACAAAAAACATTACACATAATTGGGAAAGTGTTCTATCTGGTATTTTTCACAGATATGGCTAGCTGAGAATCTTAACCAAAAAAGGTGCAAAGATGATAACAAAAGAAAATAAAAAATAATTTTAATATATATATATATATATATATATATATAAACTTGAAAATTCTTACAATAAAAATCATTGCATCCAAACAAAAATGAATGCTGTCAGATGAAGAAAATATTTGAGGGGCAGCTAGGTGGCGCAGTGGATAGAGCACCAGCCCTGGAGTCAGAAGTACCTGAGTTCAAATCCAGCCTCAGACGCTTAATAATTACCTATCTGTGTGGCCTTGGGCAAGCCACTTAAGCCCATTTGCCTTGCAAAAACCTAAAAAACATTTTGAGTTTGAAATATCTCAAAAAGGTCTGATATTGAGTATATATATATATATATATATATATATATATATATATATATATATATATATGTATATCTGAAACCAACAAAAATATATAAATGAAAAGCATTTCTTCAACAGACAAGGAGTCTGAAGATAGGAATAAATCTCAAAAAATAGTGTTAAAGAACAATTATTTTAAAAAATGATCTAAATAATTGAGGAATGAAAATCAATATAGATCTGTAATTCTCTCTCACACCCAATGGAATGCTTTATAAGATATTTTTCTGGGAAGGAGAAAGGGAGAGAACTATTTGGATTGAAAATAATATAGAAACAAAATATATCAATATTTTTAAACTTTCACTCTGCAGATGATATGATGATATACTTAGAGAACTGAAGAAAATCATCCAAAGAAGTCCTTGAAACAATTAATTTCAGAAAAGTAGAAGTATATAAAATAAACCCACATAAACTATCAGCATTTCTTTGTGAGAATAACAAAGTCCAAGAACAAAAGCTAGCAAGAGAAATTCCATTTAAAGTAACTATAGACAACATTAAATATTTGAAAAATCTACCTCTGAAGATAAATTCAGAAACTGTATGTATACAATTGTAAAGTACTTCTCACCCAATTAAAGTCAGATCTAAATAAATGGAAAAATGTCAATTGCTCCTGGATAGTCAAGCTAATAAAATAAAAATGACAATTCCACCCAAATGAAATTATTTATTCAGTGCCATACCCATCAATCTGATACCAAATAGCTATTTTACAAAGCTAGAAAAAAATAGTAACAAAATAGTAACAAAATTCATCTGGAGCAACAAAAGGTCAAGAATAACAAGGAAAGTGATGGAAAAATAATGTAAAGGAAGGTAGCCTAGCTCTACTAGGTCTAAAACTATATTATAAAGCAGCAGTCATCAAAACTCCTGGTAAGGTTTAAGAAATAGAGTGATGGATCAATGGATTAAGATAGATTCAAAAGAAACTACAGTAAGTGACTATAGCAATCTACTGTTTGACAAACCCAAAGACATAAGTTTCTGAATAAGAATTCACTATTTGACAAAAATTATAGGGAAAACTGTAAAATAGTATGGCAAAAACTAGGCATAGACCCACATGTCCCACCCTATACCAAAGTAAGTTCAGAAAGGGTGACACCATAAACAAATTAATAAACCAAGAAATACTCTGTCAGATAAATGGAAAGGGGATAAATTTAGGACCTAACAAGAATTAGAGCACATTATAAACTGCAAAATGAATGATTTTGACTATATTGAATTAGAAAGTTTTGCACTAATAAAATCAATGCTGACAAAATTAGAAGGAAAGCAGAAAGCTGGGAAACAAAATCTTCACAACTAGGAGTCCTGATAATGGTCTCATTTCTAATAGAGAGAGAGAGAGAAAAAATTGCATCAAATTTATAAGGTTACAAGTCATTCCCTAAATGATAAATGATCAAAAGAATTGAATAGACAGTTTTCAAATGAATAAATTAAAGCTACATGTAATGATATGGAAAAAAATGCCCCAAATCATTATTGATTATAGAAATGCAAATTAAAAGGACAATGAGGTATCATCTCACACCTATCAGATTGACCAAGATAAGAAAAAAGGAAAATGATCAGTGTTGGAGAGGTTGTGGGAGGAATGGGACATTGATGCATTGCTGGTGGAGGTGTGAAGGATCCAACCGTTCTGGAGAGAAATATGAAAGTATCCCCAAAGAACAATAAAAATATTCATTCCCTTTGATCTAGCTATTCCAATTCTAGGTCTTTATCCAGAAGAAATCATAAAAAATGGGAAAAGTCCCATATTTTCCAAAATATTCATAGTAGCTCTTTTTTGTTGTGGCAAAGAATTGGAATTTGAGGGGATGTACATTAATTGCTGAATGACTAAAGAAGTTATGGTAAATGAATATTATGGAATATTATTGTTCTATAAGAAATCATAAATAGTTGGACTCTAGAAAAGCATGGAATGAGATATGGGATCTGATGCTGAGTGAAGGGAGGAGAACCAAGAGAACAATGTACACATTAATAACATTGTGATATGATCAACCTTGATAAAAGCAGCTCCTCTCAGCACTTCAGAGACCTAGGACAATTGGACTGTCCTGGACAATGTTATCCCTATCCAGAGGAAGAAAAAGAAAAGAAAAGAAAACACACACAAAAAATCCCCCCTTCAGAATTTGATAACCACTTTTTAAAAATTATCTCTTGTGTATTTCTTCCCCTTAATCCCAATTCCTCATGCTGAAAATGACTAATAAATAACATGTTTATCAAAAATATGTATGTACAATGCTAACTTGACTGTTCACCACTGAGGGGAGAGGGATGGGAAGGGAAAGTGGAAGGAAAAATTGTAACTTAAAAAATAATATGTGCCTATAGATGAAAAATGAATAAATAAAGAATAAAAATAAAAAATATTTTTGAAAAATGTATAGAAGGTAGAGTTTATACTACCATCTGAACACCTCTTTGAATTAATTGTAACCTTTGTATGAGAGACTTGATCATTCCTGAACAAATTTCTATAGCAAGCAAATTATCTTAGAATCAGATTCTCAAATTTTTGAATTGAAGATGCTGGTATAAGTATGGTATTTCCAGCATAAATTTGAGGAGGAAAAGCTAAAAGTTATCTCTGGAAGAAAGAGGAGTTATCAAGAACAGTTAGTTCCATGAGAAATCCCAAGAAACTGTCCACAATCTTTCCAACTTCCCCTCCCAGCATTTCTAAATACATATACATAATAATATAGGTAGTTGTTTCATTACCCCAATGTCTCAAAAAACTATATTTTGCCCCACAACACAGTGACCTCATCCTACACAGTCAAGTGAAATAGATGTAAATGTAAATATTAAGGAGAGAGTCCAACTTCTGCCTTAATAGTAGGCATTTGTCACTGGTTTTAATTATTTGTCTAAAATAAACTCCCTAAAATAAAAGAGTAGTGATTCAGATGAAACTAATTCGTTTAAATGAATTGATGGGTTTAAATTAAATGATGGGTTTAAATGGCATAAATGAATCGACTATTGTAACAATGTGCTGTAATAATTTAAATGTTAGACTTTGGGTACTTAACTGCCAAAGATATCACAATTGTTTCAAACCCATCCTATACATTACTTAAAACTTAATATAAATCAACTTAATCATATTCTAAATAAATTAATGAGATAATGGGAGAGGTGGGACAAAATTATCTTAAATTATCTGATTGATTGTAATGGAGAAGAGAGATAAAACATATTCTACTTGATCTCAGGAAGAAAAGCTAGAAGTAATGAATCTAAGACCCGAATCAGCAAATTAATATAAGCATTTTTTAGAATTATTATTTGTCAGGCAATACTGTGCTAAGCCTTGAAGATACAAAGAAAGCAAAGCATAAGAAAACAAAACAAATAACAACAAAAATAAAACCAATTCTTGACCTCGAGCATAGATTTTCATGGTACAGGCAGAATTGGTGTTATTAACAAACCTCTATCTTTATTATTCAGAATTGGAATGGGCTACCTCTTCTCACTTACTGAAATTCTTCAAGCAAAGCTGGTTGGCCTCTTCCCATGCAGTATCTTGTAGATTGGACTCTGAATGACCAAGATGGAATCTAAGTTCATTCCTAACATGTTCTTCTGTGATTCTCTGATTCATAAAATGAAGACACAGATACCTAAACTACACACCTTTCCAAGGTTCTTTTTAAGTAACTTGAAAATCTGTATCATGCTTAGGAGTTTTAATAGGGGAATATGATACAAATACACACACACACACACACACACTTCACCATATAAAATAATAACTTTTAAGCTCAGTACTATGAGAGCTGAGAGAAATTACCAATGCTTAATTTCTGAAAATATTTCTTTCACTTTGATTCTAGGACCACCTCAATGGATCATCTAATTAATGTAGAAGCTTTTCTCAGTATAAATTCAACTTCCTAGTGACCTATAAACACAAATTATAGCTATAACCTTAAATATATCTACTATACATTACATTTCTAAAGTCTTTTAATGTTTAAATTTCAAGGTCATTGATTCTCAAAAGGCATGTGTTTCATGAACAAATTTTGTTATAACTGATACAAGAAAATTTATGAATAATTTTGTATAATATTAATTTTGAGAAGCAGCATGGAATAATGTATAGAGTAATCTTAAATTCTGAAAGACCTGCAGGAAATCCTGCAAGTCCTGACTGAAATAAATTAGTTGGTTTTAGCCATTAGCTTTTTTAAATATTATTTATTTGTTTGTTTTTCTAACTACATGCTATTGGTAAATTGTACCAATCTTTTTTTTCAAGATTTTGAGTTTTATATTTTTCTCTCTCCTCCTCCAATCCCTTCCCTCTCTCTCTGACGTAAAGCAATTTGATATAGGCTCTACATAGTAAATATGGATCTATATTGATCATGTTGTAAGAAAAGAATCAAATCCAAACAGAAGAAAGAAAGCATTAGAGAGAAAAAAAATGACACAATATGTCAGCTTTTAACAATTGAAGATTATAAGTCTTCATTTTAAACTGCGCAGTTCTTTCTCTGGATATGGATGGTGTTTTTATCACAATTCTTTTAAAATTGTTTTTGATTATTGTACTGCTGAAACAAAAGAGTCCAACATAGTTGATCATCACACCGTATTGTTGTTAATATGTACAATATATTTCTGATTCTGCTCATCTCACTCAGCATCAATTCATGAAAGTTTTACTAGGCTTTTCTGAAATCTATTTCCACTTGATTTCTTGTAGAAGAGTTTCTTATAGAATATCACATCCATATACCACAATTTATTCAGTCATTCCCAGATTGACAGATATCCCCTCAATTTCTAATCCTTCACCACTACAAAAAGAGCTGCTATGAATATTTTTGAATATGTGGGATTTTTACTCTTTTCCATGATCTCTTCAAGATACAAACCAAGTATTAAGGGTAATTTTGCTCTTTGGACATAATTCCAAATTCCTCTACAGAAAGGTTTAGCCCTTAACTCTTTTTTTTTTAGGTTTTTTTTGCAAGTCAAATGGGGTTAATTGGCTTGCCCAAGGCCACACATCTAGGTAATTATTAAGTGTCTCATACCTGATTTGAACCCAGGTACTCCTGACTCCAGGGCCAGCCGCCACCTAGTCGCTCCTAGCCCTTAACTCTAGTGTGATAAAGTAGCTTTTGAAAACTCTTAATTTGCAAAAAAATTCCTTCCTACATAGTAGTTCCCTATAATAAGGAAATCACAATTTTTGACCCTTCCCTTATTAATCTTTAATTAAAATTTCATAATTTAAAAATTAATTGTTTTGCCAGTATATATAACATTCACAAAGGAAACAAATTTTCCAATTACAGAAATACACTAAAACTCCAAATAAAGCAAAGTTGAACTCAAGAAAAACTCCAAAAAACTGCACCTCTTATTCAAGGCAAACTTCACAAGAGTCTCCAGACACTTTTAATATTTCCAAGTAGCATGTCTCATATGTTGTATATTCCTTACTGCAGAGAATAATGTACTGAAAGAAAAACAAAGCAAAACCAAAAAAAAAAAAACCACAGCAAAACTCTTTTAAATCATATTTTAAATATTAATTTATTAGGAAAGATCTTCTCAATTCCTTTTTTTCATTCTCCCCTATTCTTTCTTCTCCCTTTTTCCTTCTTTCCATATTCTCATTTCTTTAATTAAAATTAAGACTTTCTGGGGTGGAAAATTGTTCACTATAACTGTTTAAAAGTCCTTCCTTTGATCAAGTTCAAAGTATATTTTGAATATAATGTAAGGAACTCAGGAGATGAAAAATATGTTTAATTTGGAAATTGTATCACATGGACGATGTGAGAAAACTGTTCTGGAAACTGAACCTCATTTTACTGCTGTAATTGCATAATATTGTTATGTTCAGCATTTTTCAATTGTCTTATTCTTCATTATCCCATTAGGGTTTTTTTTTTTGATAAACTAGAATGTTCTGTCTTTTCCTTTTCCAGCTCTTTTTACAGAAAAGGAAACTAAGGAAAATAGTGTGAAATGTCTTGTCTTGTCCAGAATCATACATTTATTTAATGTCTGAGTTCAGATTTGGATTCAGCAAGAGGAATCTTCCTGACTCCAGCACCAACACCTTTTCCATCGCCACCTGTTGGGAGCCAGGGTCTCTAAGCTGTTTGACACAGTCGCAGCAAGAAGACTCAGGGCAGTCACACTGCCTGATGGAACAACATTTCCTTCTTCAACATATATATATATATATATACATATATATATATATATATATATATATATATATGTATATATATATATATATGTATATATATATATGTATATATACATATATATATATATGGATTCCATGTATACCCATATTTATAGGTCTATTATTGATTGCAAAACTTACTCATCCTAATAGTGGAATTACTATAAAGGAAGGATTTCAGAGAAATTCCTTGAATAAAACAGATTGTGAACTCTGTCCAAATTTAACAGGATTGCCTCTCCCTGAGACATACAAAAGGCTTCAGCATTATGAAATCTTTGGAAGCACTGGGAGTTCCAGGGAGATGTCAGAATATATACAGGGAAACCAGATACAAAATGGGTCAGATAGAATTCCAGGGAAATTAACAGTTTTGCTCCCCTTATCATACACAGGGAATATATGATAAAGATGGTGAGAGAATAGTTAGTATAGGTAACCAATATGTGAACTCTAACAGCCTTAGTTTATTGGCAAAGAATAAAAAGTCATAGAAACCGCAGAGTCTACCAACAAGGACTGAAAAGAAAATTAGTTATTAAAGGAGTCAACGGACAGGTGGACAAACATTGCTACCCCTCACTATAGGTTGTCAAGGGAGCATATTAAAAACATTACATATGCAGTACAAAAACATAGAAGCATTCCATTAAACAAATTATATCAAAGATTATTCTAAGGAAAGTTCTGTTTAATCAATAACTTTACTATGAAGCAACAAACTAGGCAACAGGCAGGTTGAGGTCATCACGGTCTGAGCAGGGACAAGAATATTAATTACGTGATTGATAATCACACTTGTAACCATATGAACTATGTGATTAATGATGAAAATTGTATACTTTTGTAACCAAGGAAATGATTTTAGTTTGCTTGTTTCATATGATTCTAAGACTATAAAAATAAATCTAAGCAGCTGACAGTCAGTCAACCTGCTCCTGCTTTTACCCACTTGTTGACTCAACTCATTTCGCCGACTCTATCACTCCTGTCAGGTTCCAAGGACCCCGCGGAGGCTGGACTCCTGCAGCCACCTAGTTGCCACATATCAGTAGGTATGGGTCATACAATTTTGGTGAAATATTCCAGAGAATAGAAAAAAGAAAGTCATAGTCCTAAGGAAGTGAAAATATTGAATGGGTAGAGACATAGAAATAATACTCTTTTCCTACCTTTGGCCTTGAGTTTTAGTTTGGAACAAGTGGTTAACAAATAAAGAGAAGAGTCTGGCTCCATCTGTTGTGTCAACAAGAATAGTAGATAGAAATGGTAATATGCTCTAGCACACCAAAACTTTAGGGAAATGAATCATTCTGGTGGGGGAGATTTTTAGAACATGGACAAATAACCTTTTTAAAAGTCATGTTTTTATACTGACCCTCTAGGGTAGAAATCTTTCTGAAGTATATCATAAATAACTAACTAGTTGACACCAAACATTAGTCCTGATGATCATCAAATGTTCTCTAAGAATATTATTTATAATACTTTTCTATAAGGGAATAAAATTTCAGAGACTTTTGAGGCATGGGGGAAGTGTGGGGAAGTCTTTATGCTCCTTATAATAATCCTTACTTTGATGATTTTTTTTTGAGTCCCCATATCTACTTTCCATGGATTGTCTTTAAATTTCTCTCTCCCTTTGATTAAAAAAAAATAATAAAATGCCTGTCCTTCATTTTCAAAGAAGATCACAACATCAGGATGATGATCGCATGACAAAAGTATAAATTTGAGGGTGGGGTGCTATGCTAAGTCATCAGTCTCATTTTCTCCACTAGAAACATCTGGGTCCATTTGCCAGATATGAATCAGGATGACTGGAGATTGCCCTGGGTTCGAGGCAGTCAGGGTTAAGTGATTTGCCCAAGCTTTCACAGATAGTAAGAATTAGGTGTCTGAGGCTGGATTTGAACTCCTGTCCTCCTGACTATAAGGTCAATGCTCTGTCCATTGCACCACCAAGCTGCCGTTCTCCCATAGATATCATGTTGATGACTACCACTCTTTCTCCTTCATGTTTTTATGCCTGAATTTAGTTGCCTCTTTTTCATCTTCAAAGTTATTTTTTTCACATCTTTTGTGAACTTAGGAAAAAAAATCTATTCTTGTTAAATACTCTTAACACTTCATAGATTTGATATCTGTGCTATCTTCAATAATAAACATCACAATACACCTCAACACCCACCTATCTTTTGATGATCTTGTCTATATGGTAGTACAAGTTTGATAAAAGACTACATTCAAAATACTGGGAATCTTTCTCTAGTTTTCCTGACACCATGAAAAGACCCATGCAGTATGTGTGTATTGGTTGTCCCATGCCCATGACAAGTGAGCAGCCCATATTTTCCCCATCATCCTTATATCATTAGAATAATTTCTCCTCCCAAATTGCATATTTGCAATTTTTATATCTAGCATAAGCTTCCTCTATTGTCTTTTAGGTTATATCCAAATTTAATTTTTCAATGACCATAATGTTTCACAAATCACATCTTTTCAAAATAATAACTCTGGGTAATTATTAGAATGAAAAATATGGGCTTTGTTTGGGTCAAAAAAAGTTTTAGGTCATTAAAATAATTAAAAGCAATTTCTCCAAAGGCAAATCCCAGAGAGGAATCAAGAAAATATTGTATTCAAGAAAACATTGTATTTACCTTTAACCTGGGAGATTTTTTGTATTCTTCTTTGAGACTATTTGTATCATTCTAGCAAGCCATATCTGTCTATGTACCTGCCTCTTTCTTTCCATCTCCGTGTCATTTCCATTTCTCATTTTGTACTCACTGTATATATGTATACATATATACTATTAATAATTATTAAATACCCTCATTTTAAATATGAAAGATTATATATGAATATATACACATACTATATATATTATATATATATATATACATATATATATATGAAACCTCATATAAAAATGATAGTCTTATATAAAAAGGGCTCTACCAGCCTATGATACTTTTAAAATTCTAAAATAAAATATAAACCTAAGTTTTATTAATATATTTGTTACTGTTGGTCCTCTGAAGTTATCAGATAGTGGTATTCTCCATAGACAAGTTTAGGTGGCAAACCGAATTACCTAATTGGAGACTTTGAATTCCTAAGGTGACCAGTTCCATAGCCAATCCAAATTTCCCAAACCTTAAAACAGCATGTCAAAGCAATAAGAGCTTTTAAATTCAAGTCCCTTTTCCAGAACTTGAACAACTCTGGGACTTTAAATGCTGGTGAAGGTTAACAACTCCCAATAAAGCTAAATTGCAATTGTTAGCAAGTGAATCTGTGGTATGGCAGACCCGACAATGGTGCCAAAAATGTCAGGATCTCTTTAATAAAGTTCCTCATTTTATTCTTATAGAATCATAGTGGTATAGATCTAGAAAGGGAAAGAACTTTGAAAAGTTTTGTCATTCCCATAGTTTGTAGATGAAGAAAGTGATATATACCCAAGTATTTAGCTCTTTCTCTTCCTAAGTCACTCTCCTTTTTCTCTATGTCTGTCTCTGTCTTTCTTTTTCTCTGTTTCTCTTTGTCTGTGTATATCTGTCTGCCTGTCCGTCTGCCTGTCTCCCTCTCCCTCTCCCTCTCCCTCTCCCTCTCCCTCTCCCTCTCCCTCTCCCTCTGCCCTCTCCCTCTGCCCTCTCCCTCTGCCCTCTCCCTTTCCCTCTCCGACTCCCAACAATTTATTCACATGGTCTGATCATGTTGCTGAAATCTATATTCCAGCTCCATGTGACTGGATCTATATTGATCTTAGTTTCTTTGTTTTTTTCCTTTTAAGCATTTTATCCTTTTAAACCCCCAACTTCTGCTAATCAGTCTGTCCTTTAAGAATCTCACTATCTTGCTGCTTCTCCAAAGAACCCAGTCTGTGAACTTTTGTAGTAATTTGCGAACTTTTTGTAGTAACTTGTAAACTATTTGGAGCAACCTGTGAATTAAAACTTAAACCTTTCTTATGCTACTGAGTCAGTTAGTGAGTTTTTCAATCCAAATGAACCCCATCTTTAAGCCCCTTTCCTGAATCCCATTTTCCTCCATCTTCAAAATCATATTTTTACAAAAGAATTTATTTTATTGTACTTAAGTGATGCAGTGAATAAAATTCTGGGCCTGGATTTAGCACGAAATAGATCAAATCTGGCCTCAGATACTTTCTGTCTGTTTGACCATGGATAGGCAAGTCTGTTAACCTTTGTTTGCCTCTTTCTTTAACTGTAAAAACAAATATTACTAGCACCTATCTGACAGCAGCTGTTGTAAAGATCAAATGTGATAATAATGTGTAAAATTTTTTAGAAAGCAATTTATGTATTTATTTATTTTTAACATTTTACCATTTTATTTGTTTTCCAATTATATTGCAATAGTAATATGTACCCATCATTTTTAGCAAGGCTCTGAATTCTACAGTTTTCCACCCTCCTCTGCCCCTCCCCCCCATAAGGCTGATTGAATTAGGATAGATACAAAAGAAACCGTAGTAAGTGACTATATATATTTTTAACATACCAAAAGACAGTAGTTTCTGGGACAAGAGCTCACTTTTTGACAAAATCTGATGGGGAAAATGGAAAATAGTATGGCAAAAATTAGGCATAGATCTACATCTCATACCCTATACCAAAATAAGGTGAAAATGACCACAGGATTTAGACATAAAGGCCGATGCTATGGACAAATTAAAAGATCAATAAATACTCTGTCAGATTTATGGTAAGGGGAAAAACTTATGACCAAACAAGAAATAGCATACATTATAAAATTCAAAATGGATAATTTTGGCAATATTGAATGAAAAAAAGTTTTCGCACTAATAAAACCAATGCTGCCAAAATTAAAAGGAAAACAGAAAACTGGGGAAATAATTTTCAAACTAGGGTTTCTGATAAAGATCTCATTTTTAAAATATCAAGAGAATTAAATCAAATTTAAGAGGTGAGAAATCATTCACAATTGATAAATGATCAAAGGATTTGAACAGGCAGGTTTCAAAAAAAGAAATTAAATCTATAAATAATCATATGAAAAAATTTTCCAAATCATTATTGATTAGAGAAATGCTAATTAAAACAACTAGAAGATACCACCTCATACCTATCAGATTGGCTCAGATGACAAAAAGGGAAAATGATCAATGCTGGAGAGATTGTGGGAAGACTGGGACATCAGTGCCAACCCCATTGCCTTAAATAAATAACATTAAATTTTAAAAAATTAATAAAATGGATGGGGGGAGGTGGATTACATGATCCCTAAAGTTATTTTTTGTTATAAAAGATTTGATTCTATGACTATTATTATTAGATATAGTGTCATTTCTTTTCAAGGAAATTCAACTAGAGTCTTAAAGACTTATTTACTGAGTCTTGAAAGGAGCTGCTCTTCTATTAAGTTTCTCTCTTCTTGCTATCAGTTCCTAGTCCAATAAGACCCATTCTTCAAGACATCCTACAGAGTACAGGGACTTTATCTGTTTTCACCAACAGCTTTGCAATATCCTAAAAACTGGTTAAAATTTACCCTAACTCTAACTGCTAAGCAAAGGCACATCCTTTCATAGATATATTTTCCTCCTATCTTTTCAGAAGAAATCTCTGACTTTCTTAAACAAGGATGAAAGGTAATTTCATGAACTGACATAATGATTTGAAAACCTATCTTTAAACAATCTGATGCATTTGTTATTATTATTATTAGTTCATATATTTGCTTATTTTAGGTCTAAATGATGCCAGTCAAGGAGATTTTCATTCCTCAACCCAACTGAATTCAGTGATTGATTACATTGAGAGAATTGACCAAATAGTTCAATTGTTCTGGTGCTGTGTAGAAACAAGGCTGATTGTAGTATGTACGCTGGTCAGGAGACTGAGAGGAAAATGATTATGGGTGTTCAATGGTACCGTTTAAGGCAAGGATTTTCTCAAGTATCAGGTTTGAAAAGGGCTTGAATCTATGCTTGAAAATCACTGGCTTTCTCAGTTCTCATTCATAAATGGAAAATTGCCTGACCTGAAGATGAGCTATTTCTTTCTTTAGCATCTTTTGAGATGTGTGCTGTCAATGGTCTTTCTTACACCATCTGTAGGGTTCTTTCCACAGCAGTTAACCATGACAATTTTTTGGCTGTTATTTTAAAACTTTTGTGTGTTTGTTCGTGTGTGTGTGTGTGTGTGTGTGTGTGTGTGTGTGTGTGTGTGTGTGTGTGTTTGTGTGTGTGTGTACGTGTGTGCCTGCATATATCTCATTTTATTTGGACCTCTCATAGGACACCGACTTTTTGCCACTGAAGTGTTTCTTTTAAAAAAAATCGTTAAGAATCTTTCTCTCATATTTTGACCTTTATTTCTCTAGCTTCTCTAGCCTTCTTCTATCAGTTTATTCTTACATATTACACAATACCCCAGTTCCATTCTCCTTAATGCTGGTTACCAATCAATAAGTCTATTCTTTTTTCTTTTATATTTTTTTTGCTTGTCAGTTACTCTTAAATGACCTAATAGGTCACACTAAAATAATGGATTAGATCTAAATAGAGGCACCATTTCCTAAATCAATTTTGCAACAATATTTAGAGGCTGATATCACTGATCAAAATCTCAAAATACCTAGTGCATTGACATGGCTAGAAATATAAATTCTAATAATACCTTATATAGGTACTCCTTTTTTTGCCTACCTGTTAGTCTCTGAATTGAATTAAATGAGAGCGATATTCTAAACATTTCTTAGTTGCTGAAGATGAGAATTCATTTAGATAGCAAGTAAAAGCTGAGTCATCACAAAGTCTACAATTATATGTCTATATTATCTACTGGACCTTAGCTGATGTAAAAGAAAAGTAAAAAAATTGCTGTAACCCTAATGATTCAAATTTCTGCATGATCAGATGTTTATAATTTGAACAATGGGATTCTTAATGATCATTTCTTTGATGCAGGAATGTATTCCTTTTTAACATCCTTTGCTGTCTGCTCTGCCTATGTCTTCCTACCCATCATCATTACCATCTCCTAAGATCTTCCATGAATCAAGGATAAAGGAAGTCAGTCATTGTGTTCACAATATATTCCAATCTATCAATCAATCAACAAATATTTATTAAAAGTTACTACTGTCTTTTAGACACTGTGCTGGTTACTAGAAATATAAATATCTAAAATAAAATCTTGTTTGATGCTTAGAGCTTCAAATCATTTTTGGGGACTTACATTTATAAGTTTATATACCTATATGTATATAAATATTTGTATATACATTCAATGTAATGTATATGCATTTATTCCAAGTGGCAAAGCACTTTATACCGACTCTATTTCAACTGATCTCTACAAGGTGGGGGGGGGTCCATTGCTTTACAAAAACTGACTGAAATTTTCCAGATTATTTGACATGAAGAAATTATCCCCCTAGAAGAATTCAAGGATGCCTCCATCATCCATCTCTATAAAGGCAAAGGGAATAGATTGCCCTGTGACAATCACATGGTGTTTCTCTCTTAGTAATTTCTGGTAAGATTCTTCTCAGACTACTCCTCAATAGGCTAATCCTTCACCTGGAAGATTGTAGCCTACCTGAGAGCCAGTGTGGCTTCACAAAGAGTTAAGGAACAATTGATATGGTGTTTGCTGCTCAACTACTCCAGGAAAAATGCCAGAACAGAATTCTGGATACAACATTTGTAGATCTGATCAAGGCCTTTGTTACTGTTAGTAGAGAGGGTTTAAGGAAATTATGTCAAAATTTGATTGCCTGGAGATTTTCATATATATATTATACATCAATTTTGTGATGGCATACTTGCCTGGGTTCTGGATGTGGATGATGCTTTCAAGTTTCCCAGTCATTAATGGAGTGAAACAAGGACGTGTCCTTGCTCCCACAATTTTTAGTATGATGTTTTCAACCATGTTATTAAATGTCTTCACTGAGGATGAATACAAAATCAAGATTAGCTACCACACTGATGGTAAATTCTTCAAGTTGGAAAGGCTACAGTGAAGAACAAAGTTGGGGCAGTGGTGGTGCATGATCTTCTGTATGCAGATTATTGTGCATCCAATGCAGTCTCTGAAGCTGAACTGCAACAAAGTATGGATTAGTTCTCTGCTGCTTGAACTAATTTTGACCTAACAATTTACACCAAGAAAACACAGATCCTCCATCAGCCAGCACAACATCCTCCATCTGTGGAATCATTGATTACAATAAATGGAGAAGTTTTGAATATTGTGTATAAGTTCACTAACATTGGCAATTTCCTTTCCAGGGATCCATTGACAATGAGTTTGATACATGAATTGCCAGAGCTAGCGAAGCATTTGGGAGGCTCCAAAAGAAAGTGTGGGAGAGAAGAGGTATCAGACTAATTACCAAGCTGAAGGTCTACAGAGCTGTTGTGCTGACTTCACTGCTTTATACCCATGAAGTGTGTACAATCTACCAGCACCATGTCAAGAAATTGAATTATTTCCATTTAAATTGTCTTAGGAAGATTCTGAAGGTTACCTGGCAGGAGATCTGAGATCCTTTCTTGAGCTAATTCCAACATTACTACAGAGAGTACAACTACAATGGTTTGGGTATAATGTAGTACCAGAAGTACGCTTGCCAAAGACTGTTTTATTTAAAACACACACAGGGAAAGTACTCATGGCGGGGGTGGGGGGTGTCAGAAAAAGTGATACTGAGACACCCTGAAGGTGTCACTTAAGAACTTTGTAATTGATTGTGCAGCATGGGAAACACTGGCATAAGAGCACCCAGTTTGGCATGCCATCATCAGAGAAGGGGCTGTGTTCTATGAGAAAGGCAGAATTGAAGCACCTCAATGGAAATGTGACATACATAAATTTAGAGAAAGCACCCCTGGTGTTCACATGAATTATTTGTGCTTGGCCTGTGGTAGAACATTCTGAGTTCATTTTGCTCTGATCAGTCACAGTCAGACACATTATATGCTATCTCAAACATAGTGATGTCATTTAGGTCTTCTTCAATAACAGAAAACAAGAACCAGCCATTATCAACCAACCGTTTTTGCATAAATATATGTACATATATTTATATACACAAGGACATACCAATAAAGTAATTAAAGAGTACGTTGGGAAAATGGGGAAGATAAGAAGATCACTGAAACTAACAAAAAAAGGTAGTTTTAGCAGTCCTTGAAACATAGGCAAATGCATTGCCAAAATAAGAAGAACCAATATTTGGACCCCCAAAGATTTATAGGTATACAATTGTTACCTTTAGGAGGAATATCCCCTATGAAAATCATTCTTCTCATCTTTTACTGAAGTAATGGAATTTAGCCTTGGTGAAGCTGTGACTCAAGGTTCCTTCAGTATGTCTGACAATAAGATTGTCCTGGGAAGTAGGATAACCCCTTATGGCATCATTTTTTCATCTTTGAGAAAAAATTTGTGCAGGGTTTGTATTCTGAAAGTAGTCCTTCATTCATCATAAAGGGGAAATAAGCAGATATATATTCCATGGATAGTTGAAAATTAAGAAACTGGATAATTGAATATATTTCCAATATTTAAAAGTATGCCATGGAATAATTAATTTTATATAGCATCATGTGCTGGCAGAATGTCCTTTCTAATTTATTTTTCTATCTGAAAATGCACATTTTTAAGGAATTGACTGAATTGGAGGAATTGGAAGTAGTGAGATTTTTCCCTTAATACATTTGAGCAATATCTTGCCATTACATTTCAATTTTAAAAATCATATCAAGGAACTTTCCACCACAGTCTCTAAAAAGAAGTTGGTCAATATGTAGCTAATATATAAATTATTTGAGTCCTTTTGTCTCTATTTCTTTATCCTCTTACATTAGATGATTCTAATCTTAAGGCATAACAGTCTTTGTATTCATCATTAGAGGTTTTGAAAGAGCAGGTGGATTGTTGAATCAAATTAGAATTCATTCCTAGGGAGACTATAAACATTAAGATGACAACAAAAGCTTTAACAATGTGTAAATACATGTTAAGCTCTTAAGTAAATAGACTGACAAAGCATATTTATATAAAAAATCTTTAATTGCTTTCATTATCCATGATTCCTAGTATATGTTAATAGAATGCTACCCTTAAAAATGAATAAATATTAAAATGTTTCTGGAAGCAAGGATCATATTTTCTACATGAATTTCTAATTTATTTATGCTTTTTTGTTTATTTTATCTTTTTTAAAAATAGTTCCCAATTTTATCCCTCCCTCTAGGCCCTCTCCCTCTTATTAAAAAAAGAAAACAATATGATATCATTTAAACTTGTTAAATCTTAGAAAACATATTTTAATATTAACCAGTTCTCAAAAAAAGCAAGGAAAATAAAGTGAGAAAATTATTCTTTGCTTTTCCCAGAGTTAATTATTTTTTCTCTCATAAATCTTTCAGAATTGCCTTGGATCATTATATTGATCAGAATAGCTAATTTTTTCATACCTGATCACCATTACAATACTGAAATTATGGCATAAAATGATTTCCTGCTTCAGCTTGCTTTATTTAGCATCACTTCATCTCTCTTAAAAAAATCTGGAAATTCTTGCTTTTAAAGGTATTCTTTTTTCCTCTGAGACTCTACTTGTATCTGTTTTTACATTTTTCTCTTTCTCTGAGTGTTTATCTTGTCCTTCCTTGCCACAGTGATATCTTTTTATAGTTAGGTTATTTTTGGCTTTTGTTGGTTTGCTCATTTTTCCAACCTCTTTCTTGTCTTTTTCCTTTATGGTAGAGTTGGGCTCTGCTCATCTAGGGGTGGGGAGGCTTTGTTTCAAGCTTCATATTTTTGTCATGTTACTCTTTTAAGAATTAGTTCTGAGGGTTTGTAAGTTTTAGGTGTTTTACAAAGTGTGATCTGAGGAGAGGTTTATTTACTGTTCCCTGGGTTTGTGCTCTTGTCTTATCCAGAAAGTGTTCCAGATACCCTGCAGCCACAAGCACTAGTGCTTCAACTTGTCCTGGAATTGAAACCTGTGATGAGAGCCCCTGATTCCTTATAACTGACCATAAATTTGTCCCCTCTGCTCTGGAACCTAAAATGACCAACAAAGTCAGATACTGCATGCTGTGCCAGCCAAGAGTTCCTTATAAACTCTTTCTAACAAGTCTGTTCAACCTTGTTGTCTCTAGTTTCTGCTCCCACTGTAACAGCCACTTCCAAGATCTAATTACTGATTCTGCCATAGCATTCACCCCAGGTCAGCCTCCTCTTCTGCATTACAAGCCTCTCTTAAATACGCTTTTAATTGTTGTGGATTAGAAAAATGTACCTGTACTAGCCGTCTCTGCCACTCCAGAAATTTATTTGAGGTATTATTTTCAAGTTTGTTGAAGGGAAATGTTGGGACAGATGCATTGGACTGCTGCCTCTACTTCACCATCCACTAAGGTTCATATCCTTAATGCGTATTTATACCCAATATAGAATTATTTTGCTATTAGAAAAAGGAAAGAAGAAAAGAAAACTGATTTTAGAATAAGAGGAAATGGCTTGTGAGGGACTTGACTTGTCATTCAACTTCCAGTTCTAGTACTTACTAAACTATGTGACCTTGTGAAACTTTTTTTCCCCTTTGCCTGCCAGTTTCCTCCTATGTAAAATTGAGGGGTATAGGTGCTGGATGAGATGACTGCTAAGGTTACTTCTAACCCCTTCCTAAGATCTATTATTTTAACGATAAGTCTTCTTACATAATTAAAGAAGAGCTTGGTATAGCCAAGTGTAAAGGTAGGGCCTTCTCATAAAAGGTCTAAACTCACATTGCAAATAAAGAGAATATTTCTTCACAGGAGTTAACTATGTTAGGTTCAAGAAAAAATATTTATATTATTTTAAATTCCCTAAAAAAGATTTAAAACTTATAAAACTTGAAATCTCAAATTAAAAAAAGAATAAAAGAAGTTAAAATAGTTTTTCTTCTTAAAAATCAACAGCAAATAGAAAGAAAATATCTTTCTGTCTCCATCTCATCTATAGGAGCATGATACATACTCCATTAATTTACCAAACAATATTCACAATAAAAGTCTAGTACAACTGGGTCAATAACGAGTTTAAGAATGGAGAAATAAATTACTGGATATGATTCTTTGTGTTTTTGTTTGTTTTTCTTAGACCTGAACAGACTTTCACTTACTTTTATTTCTCTGCTTTTTTGTAACCATTCTATAATTTTCATCATTTCTTGGATTGTTAAATCTAGGTTTTAATACTTGAACCAAATAAATGAGAAAGCCTTTATAGTTTTTTTCCCTATTCCATTTGAGTATGACTTTATAATCTTCTTTCACTATGAAAGTCAGAAGTCCAAGATAACCTGGCTCTTAAATCACCATACTGTAGTTCTAGGATTCTAACTTATAAACCCTGGCCATACAGAACACTGCTTCCCCCCCCCCCCCACCCAGTTTTAGGATTGACAGACATTTGATGTATGTCATAGTGCTTCCAACTCTCTCACTGGTAGGAAAGCCCTACAGGGTTCTAACTGAATGTTTTTCAAAAAGTCTATCAGCCAATGTCCTTTTATCTTTGTCTCTAGGCAACAAGTTTAATGACTCTCAGAAAGAGGACTAAAAAATTAACTGTCAAAAATGGGAAAGTAAAATAGAAAGCTTATTTATCAATTCATTTTGCCTCTTTGAGTACAAATTCCTTGATTGTGTGAGGTGCTTTTATACATCAGACTGGTTGCTTTTCTGATGATAGAAATGATATATTCAGTAGAAAGTGATATAACAAGATGTATTGCCCACAAAAGAAAGTGCTGACTCCAGAATTGTTTTCAATCAAAACTTTCAGACTCTGCCCATAATTTTAGTGTGTAATGGCGACCTTATTGGACATTTTTTATTTGATTTTTTCCCCAGTACATACTGGCTTTACTGATAAAACATATAGATATTGTCAATATGTTAGATGGAGGTAGGATTATATCATGATGAATAACAAGGCCACAGAATAGAAGTGAGTAATAGTCTAAGAAAGTACTCTGAAGTTTTATAACCTTGAAGATACTAACTTTAAAATAGAGGATTTGGATTTTAATTTCCTGGTAAAAATTATGTTATATTTTGATTATTAAAAAAATATTGCAAAAACATTCAACAGTCAAATCTAAAGACAATCCTCCTAAGTTTGACATACTTTATTAGATAAAGATGGCATTTATTTCTTCTACCTAAACCAGGCATTTCCTAGATTTAAATTTGTTTTTGGGGGGAGAATTATTTACTTCCTCCTCCCATGAAAAGACAACCTTCAATCTTAAAAACCACCCATGAAGTAGTTTCTCTAATATTTCCAATGTTAGTTACCTATAAGGCCTGAAAGGGCTAATACAGAAATTCTATTTTGAAATGCCATTTGGTCTTGGGTGATAATTATTTCCATCTCTTTTTTTTTGACATGTCCTAGCCTGAGACAAACCACCCTATCCCTTTGAAGCTAAGTTCTCTCATGAGTAAAATGAACATAATAACCCTTGCATTACTTTTGTCATAGTGTTATTGCACATATAGCACTTTGTTAATAGTAAAACACAACATAAAAGTCACCAGATCATGGGTTATGGTTTTAGGTTCAGTGATCAACCACCTTTCTATACAATTTCTTTTGTTCATATAGGAACTACATCATAAATGTTTGCATTAAGTTCTTAAAACCAAGTAAAAAATAATTATTAGTGGATTAAATGATTCAGTTGAATTTGCCTCAGCAGTCTACAATGCCTGAACCTCACAGAATTATTCCTCTACCTTTCGAAGTTCTTACAACTTTTTTCCTTTGTCTTCTTTGCTCATGGTGAGATCCAGGATTGAGAGACTGCCTATAGAGATATATTTCATTGACGGATGGAATTATGCTGAAGTATTTTTCCTGGAGTAATAGAAATGTGAAAAATAGTTATATATCTATACCTGTTAGAGTTCAACCTATTCCATTTTGATAGAAACTAAAATCAGAGTTTTTTTATTTATGAGCATAGAAACTCACCCCAACTATGATATAAATGTTAATATAAATTTTAAAAGTATACATTTTCTCAGAATTAATTTATCTTTGTGGTTACTGTCTAAAAACTGGTGGAAAGAGGAGTCATTTCTCAATACTGCCTTAAGCAAAACAGTGAGAAGTCCCTTTCTTAATAGATAGCAATAGTGGGCCCTTTACTAATGACATATAAAGCAGTTTTGTCATACAGGGCAGCTTCAGACCAAATGTATGGGTGATGAATGGGTAGGGGATTAGGATATACTGAGCAACATTGAAACCTTATCTTCCTAGCAGACTACAGGTAGTAATTCAATTTAATTGAATTCAGACACTTCTTGAGAGACTTCTCTATATGAAATGTTGCTCTAAGAAGATGCAGTGGAAAGAGGCTGGGTCTTAGTTCATCATCTGTTAAGTGGGAAAATTAGAGGGGTGCTTACTAGTGCTATGATCCTAGCTGTGATGAGATGAACACAATTAAGCTGGCAGTCTATCTGGTGAGATAGGGTATTTAAATAAATCCAAGATATGCTGTGAAAGTTCAATAGAAACAAAAAGTAGCATAGCAGATAGGACCCTGGATCTGAAATCAGTAATACTGAATACAAACCTATCTCAAAAACTTACCCCATTTGACTGCAATGTGCAACCATGAACTGATTGCTGGTCTGTTTCTTGCATCTATTTTAATCATCTCATCATCGTGTCTCCTCTGTTAAAGGTAAGCAAGTCAACAGTTTATATGTCTTCTTTTGTGGAATCCTGTACATATATGCATAGCTCAGTGTATACCAATGATGCAAAGATCTTTTCTAAAATAAAACAAAATAAAAACTAGATGATTTATTGTTTGATTCGAAGAAAGGATATATAGAAAAACATGCAGAATTATAAACAAGGCATACAAGCAGTTTGACAGTATACAAAAAATGTCATTGGGCTTCAGCAGATTTATGTTTTAGTTTCATCTCTACTAATAACTGGACATATGGTAGTACCAGAAAGGTGATTTATCCTCTTTGGACCTGAGTTTAGAATTCTATAGATGTGCAGCAAATTCTAGATGACTTGTATGATCCTGTCCTATTAATATATATCTCTATCTACCTCACCTATCTATCATCTATCTATCTATCTATCTATCTACCTATTGATACATACATATAGTATATATATATATATATATATATATATATATATATATATGTATGTGTGTGTGTGTGTGTGTGTATGACACAGAAGAAGATTCAGTTTACACAGTTTTAAGTCTATGGACTGAGTATCAAAGGATGATATAAATAGAAAAGTGGGGAGATGTTGAAATGTGAGTTGTACTTAAAATTGTCTCCCAATGTTGATTGTCCTTCATTCTCAAAGGGAGATGATGCCTAGACAAGAAAGTGAATTGAATCTATGTGCAAACTCAGCAATCTCATTTTTTTTCCTCCAGAATCATCTGGGTCCAGTGACCAGATATGGAAAAGGATGACTGAAGATAACCTTGGATTCAGTGGAAGACCTTGATTTTTTAAGCTAAGGTCTCAATCAGATATTACTTTTAAGCAACACCTATTCCACGGTTAAGGTAGATCCCAATAAGCAAGAAATGATGAAGATTTCTTCCCAACATAGCTGCATATTAAAAGATATATTTTAATGAACTTTTTTGGGTTTTTTTTTCTTTTTGCAAGGCAAACAGGGTACAGTGGCTTGCCCAAGGCAACACAGCTAGGTAATTATTAAGTGTCTGAGACCGGATTTGAACCCAGGTACTACTGACTCCAGGGCTGGTGCTTTATCCACTATGCCACCTAGCTGCCCCAATGAACTTGTTTTTAAAAATGACCTGAGTCTCATAAGGACAAAATTTCAATTGGATTATCAATTCATCAAATTAATTTTTCAACAAATATTAATTTCCTACCATTGGCAAAGAACTATTGAAAGTGCTGAATTATATATTTTAGCTGGAATATGTTAAAAAATAAAGGGACAGCATAATGTTTTCAGAAAATTTCAGAAATGGAATGGAATATTTTTGGAGGGAGCAGCCTCTCCTCCTCCCCACAACCCACCACCTCCAAAAGCCTTTTAGTGAAGACTGGATAACAATTTATGGAATATTCTAGTAAGACTGGATAATAACTCTTGGAATATTCTAGTATAGACTGTTTGACAACATGGAATTTTCTAGTAAAGCCTGGATGATGACATAGAATATTCTAGTAAAGACTGAATGATGACTTGTTGAGATTCCAGATATGACTAGTTAACCTCCCTTTCAACTCTGATATTCAATGGATGATTCAAGAGTATCTGTAGTCTCCAGGGAATAAGAATAAATACTTGTTAAGAAACTTAAAATACAATATAGAGAATAGCATATGTAATATTCTCTTATGCTGTCAGAAAAAATATACCTAAAGCATTATATGGCAATGATTATATGAAAAAGCAACTGCATAATGAGAATTCAACCATTAATTTGGAGGCACAGTTGGAGGTTATAGGTTACAGGACTTTTAGATTACTTTGATGCTAATGGCAGATTAGCAAAGCACCTTTGAAAGAAGATATGGTTATTATTTGGAAGCAACTAACATGTGGAAGACAGATTCCAGAAAGCATGTACTTTAATAAGCATATTCTGCTAGAGTATCCTTATTTACTGCCCTCTTCCTGAATTCACTCATGTAAAGATCTCTTAGGACCTGAGGTGGCACAGTGAATAGAGATCTGGGGTTGGAATCAGGAAGTCTCCAATTAGTGTGAGAAAGAGACTAATTAGCTGTGTGACTCTCTACAAGAAACTTCATCCCTTCTTTCCTCAGTTTCCTCAACTGTAAAATAGTAATAACAATAGTGTTTATCTTGCAGTACTATTTTGACTTTGCACAATGTCTGATACATAATAGGGCCTTAACAAATACTTATTTTTTCCCTTTCTACTCCCATTCTTGCTCTGTTTTACATCTTCCTTTTGTAGATATAGGTCTGAAACCAGTTCTTCAGTTTTATAGTCTTCTCTTCTGCATAAATCATAATTCTAAAGGTGGACTCATTGTCATATACTACAGCACATAAATATTCCTCCTGCAATTGCTCCCTAGAATCATTTCTTGGTGTGGTTGAAGGCAGGGTTCATATGGGATAGTGATGATGGGAGATCAGAGGTGGACATCGGTATTTCAGTCCTCATTTATTAGGCAAATTCTTCAAAATCTGAGGGAAGTATCTAACAAAGATCTTTTTTTTACTTTTAATTAAGGAAAAGAGTCACATGTATTTTTCTAACTTGGTATCTCAAATCCAATCAGTCTCCTCAAGGAACTTAAGGTCTTGAAACCAATGGCACAAGGTAAAAATTTTTACTAGGGACAGACTTTTTTGATTCATGTTTACAAATGATTTCTGCTTTCTCTAGTTTGTTTAGCACCTTGACTTCCAAGGTATGAGTTGGTTTAGATGATTATATTTCAAATATATATTTATTGAATGGTATAAAATATTTCATTTCATATAATCTTACTTAACCTCAAGGAACTGCATTTGTGAGTGTAGTCACTGGGTCTGCCCAGTTTGCACAGCAGTTCTCATAGCCAATATACCCCAAATTCAGAGGATCTATTATTCTACATTTTCTCAAAACCATAGATCATAAGTTTCATCCTATTAAAAAAACTCTTTATAATTCAATGCAAGGACATTTAATTCAAATTTATATTAAATGCAGTAGGATAGTAAAAAAAAGAAGCAATATTTCTCTTGTAAATCTTAGCCATGTTCTGATACAAATATATACTCCATCAGGGAAATAATGGACTCAAGTAGAGAATATTTGTGGTCAGAGAACATTTGGAAAGGAAAAACTCATACCTCTGCTGCAGAGCTTCTCATGAAACCAGGTAATGTCCTTTCAACACTCTCCCTTAAGAGTTTCAGTTTGTATATAGTATTTATAAGATATACCAGAAGAAAAAGAAATAAACAATAATCTCCTTTTGTGTTCCAAGAACTATATTAAGTGATTTATAAATGTCATCTCAGTTGATCCTCACAATAACCTTGCAAGGTAGGCACTATTTATCAGTTTGCAAATGAGGAAACTGAGGTAAAGTAGTTAATCTATTAGGTTTCTAAGAGTGAATTTGAACTTAGATCTTTCTATCTCCTGGTCCAACACTATCCACTGGGTCACCTATCTACCTATGAATTTTGTTGGATACCTATGGACTTTGTTGGTATTATGTGCACTGGTATTACTGGTAATTGGTTTTTATATAACTTGAATTGCTTCTCAGAGCCCATGGTTACTAAGGTTTAGATAGCATCAGAGGAGAAATGGACCTCTCTATTTCCGGATTTTTGTTTCAATTTGAATCAAAAAAGTCGCATTGCCATCTCTTTCATAGGTAAAATCATGGACCCTGATATTGTTCTTATAGTTGAAGGAGCAACAAATCATAATAGGATCAACTTATTTGGAAGTTTGAGGGCAAGAATGAGAATCTTCAGTGGTTTTCGTCTATAGAGTGTCTACCTAATTCTTTGAACCTTGGTTGGCTGAAATACTGTTCCCTTTACAGATCTGAACTCTCTTAATCAGTATTGTTAGTCCTAAGACTGCTCTTAGTGTTGTTTATATTTCCTGGTTTCCAAAAATAGGATCTCTTTCAGAAGTCTCCATCTGACTAAAATCTATATAATTAGAAGTTTAATTTCTGATCATCAGATCATAATTAGCACCATTTTCAATTCAAGTCTGATAGGTGGATGCCAAGGGTCTCTTCTGCCTGCTTGCTAAAATTCTAATTAAAAAAAAATTCTCTCCCCAGCAAATAAGTAGGAGGGATAAAAGGTACAGGAATAAAGCTTAATTCAAGGAAGAAAGTCACTTTTTGATTTACTGTATTTCTAGTCATTCCTGTTCAAATGTGGCTTTCAAACTCTTGCTGGATTTGAACTTGCCTTACTTGAGGAATAATGTGTAAGAACCCTAGGTGTAATAAGACCTTTGTTCTAACCGTTTGTTTGCCATATACTAGAAATGTTTTAGAAAATTAGACGCATCTCTGAGTGTCAATTTTATGAAAGATTTGTAAAGATCAGAAGAAATAATCAATATGAAAGTAACTTGAGAACAAAAAGAGACCAGTGTGTGACAATGGAATCATAACTGAGAAACTAACTTGGAATCTTGGTTTACAGCATTAATAGGTATATGATTATGAGGAGGCAAGACACAGTCTGTTGGTGCAAGTCAACAACTACTCCTTAAGCATTCATTATGTATCAGATTCTTGGCTATCAACTGGGGCAATAGATATATAGATATAAATAGAAATAGAGATACAGATACAAATCTAGAGATCGATGGGTCTATATATAGATATATATTTACACTCAGAGAGATACATGTATGCATGTAAACATTTCTCTCTCTATATAGATAAATTCATATATATGTGTATATGTATATATTTGTGCATATATTGTATATTATGTATTATAGGTATATAAATGCACATATAAAATATATCTATTTACATAAATATAGTATAAAACATTTTATGTGCTTAAAATACATATCTAGATTTATATATATTAATATATAAATAAATAGGCATGCTATAAACAAAATATATACAATTTTCAATTTTTTTAAGGAGCTTACATTTCAATTGGGAAAGAAAATACATTAAAGAAAAAGTGACAATGGTGACATAATATGTCAGAGCGCTTTCCCAAAATGGGGCTTCTAGAAGGAAATTCACAATCAAAGGCAAAGGATCTACAACAAGAGGCATCTTACAAAGTTAGGACAGGGTTCAGAAAGTAGCCCAGAGAGTCAAGAACACAGTCACCACAGGTGTGAAAGAACATTTTTCTCTGGTTCTTAGTATCCTCAGCTTGAAAATGAAGCCATTATGATGCAAGCAATTATGGACATAGGAAATATTGTAATTGGAAACAAATTTTGTAATCTTTTTGCCCTGTAAAATTCTGTAATCTTACTGATCTTTTTACACTCTGTACTATTAAAACACTTCCTTTTGACTTTCACTCTGACCTTGACCATGCTTGCACTAGTGGTCAAACTAGAAGCTAGATTAACCAGGAACGGCAATCATTTTAAGTCACTCTGATGCAGGAGACAGGAATCGATGTGATGGACTTAAAGGTCAAATCCTTTGGGACAGGAAAAACTAGTGCTAGACCTTCATTGTCCTAGCCACACTTTGGAGGGCTGTCCTTGAGTGTGGATATTGGAGAATACCTGCTGCTAAACCACGCCTCAAGTTCCACCCTTGTCCAACTCATTATGAAAATACATGAAAGTAAGGGGTTCCAGAAGAGAACTCTCTTTTTCCTTCTGTTGCTGTCAGAAGACCATACACACACCCTCTCTCTAAGCTAGAACCATGTTCTCCTCCCCAGGCTGCTGAAGAACTATGGACTCTATTCCTTTCTCCCTTACCCCTTAGGCAGTCTCACCTAAAACTTTGCTGTTTAGCCTCTTCCTCAAGCTTAAGGTCTCTGTTTTATGGTGATGGTCTCATTCTTGTCCCAGTCCAGTCATCCCTCCTGGCTGCTTCTCTTTCACTCTTTCCCTCAGGCACCTCCCTAATTCTCCCTTATTCACCCTGTCCTCAGCTTATTGTCTCTTCAGAAGAAAAAAAAAAGGTTCTGTATCTGAAAATCTTTCAGGTTTGTGAAATAAAAATTCTGAGCTATTTTAACTCCAGGGTTAGTAGTAAATTCTTTCATTTTCACAAGAGTTTTCAATCTTTTTTTTTTTTTTTTTTTTTTTTGCAAAGCAATGGGGTTAAGTGGCTTGCCCAAGACCACACAGCTAGGTAATTATTAAGTGTTTGAGGCTAGATTTGAACTCAGGTACCCCTGACTCCAGGGCCTGTGCTCTATCAGCTGCACCACCTAGCTGCCCCAAGTTCTCAATCTTTAATGGTGACTCCAATTTCTCTGGCAACATTTGGACTGGATGTTTTGTAGACTATTTTCTTGCCCTAAATCTTAATAGATCTGGACACTATGCTAGATGGTGAGGAAACAAAACCAAAATTAAAATTATCCCAGCTCTCATGGTGTTTATATTCTATCAGATAGAACAGGATTCTATAATTCTTTTTATGACTAAAGATGGATTATTAGGTAATATTTGCAACAAGGAAGACAAAAAACAGCAAAATTACAAATAATGGCTATAATTACATTGTGAAAGGATGCTTATTTCTTAAATTAGGACTACATGCTTTGATTTAAAAAAGGAGCATATAAACTGTCTAGTAGGAAATAAAATGTGTATGGAAATATCACTTGGATCTGGGGTAACCAGATTAGTCTTAGGAATTTGGGGGCCACTGAAAGATGAATGAATTTGCATGTTCTCTTTGGAATGTTAAAATTGCTCAGGATTTTATTATGAAATATAGTAAAGTAAATAGGTTAAAGAAACTTTTCCTCCCAAAAAGTCAACAAGCACTTAAGACAGAATAAATAACAAAAGGCTAGGTGAGGGGGGGGGGTCTGGTAGACAGAGAATGAGACAGAGACAGCAAGAGGAAGTAAAGAAAGACAGTGGGGGAGAGAGCTGATTGGGACAGAGCTCCAAAGGAGGTCCAGATCAGGTTTTATAGCCTTGTCCCTTATCTGGGAACTGAGGGCAAAAGGGAAATCCCTCCCCCCCCTTTTTGTAACAGAAACCAGGTGGAGGGTTGAAAACTGGGGGTTGGAAATGAGGAGACAGGATACAAATTTTATGTTAAACAATGAAAGGAGTAGACAATTTACATCTCAAGAGCAAAGGACTTTCCATACCCTTAACAAGATTCCCAGAATTTAACAGCATTAAAAGATTACAGATTTTGCTTCTGCTACATTCATAATTTTCTACATCAGAAACAGTCACATTATAATTTGTTACAATGCATTATTATGATTCACAAAACCTGGGTAACTTAATTCCAAAGAATATTTAAAATTGAGATGGGAATTTAAAGCAACCTTTATGAATTTCTTCACTGTTTGTCCCAGGTATACACAATTTTCTTTGGGATTTAGCAGTGAGCTATATATTTTGTAAATGATTTAACTCATGTCAAATATTGCACAATGGGGATTAGCCCTAAACTTCCTGACTGAATCAAATTCTGTCGATCTTTGTCCCTATCTATGTAATGAGATGGTGAATCTGCTGATGTTCTTCATCTGTTCTGGGAAACCAAAGTTTCACAAGTTAGCTTAAATCTTCACATTCCTTACAGTTTCTCCACTACTTAGCACTATATGCAGAACCCCTCAATCTATGTGAATCATACCTATGTCTCCTGCTGGCAACATATGTCCACAGCCCCTTCTGGTTTAACCAAGCTCCCACTTTTGGTTTGCCCTAACATACTGTTGACTATAATTTAGTGATGATAATTATGACTTCCCTTTCCTGTGAAAACATCATTCTGTTGATCCTTTTTTCCTCCAATCCCTTTTGACTTTTCATAGTGTTATTTATTCAGAGGATAGGAAAGAAGGGTATGGATGATACTAGTTAGAACATTAGAAAGGAAAAAGAATGGATAGAGAAAGTGACCTTGTAGAGGGAGTAATTTCTTTTTAGTTTTTAATATTAAGAAAATATTATTTGTGCTGTCTGATGTTTTCTGGGGTGTCTCTTGGTTGCTGACCCCAATCAGATGTAAATTCCCTCTTATTGTTCAATATAACTTCATTTTAAAATATAAATTCAACAAGAGAAGAGAAACCTTAGCTCATCCCTCTACCCTTCCTGAATTTTCCAACCTTTCAGAATGGGCACCTGACCTCAATCATGGAGAAAGGGTAGGTTTCCCCTTTGGCTGATTTTTCCTAACTCTCCTCTGCACAGGGAGTGGACTATAAAAATCTGACCTAAACTCCCCTAGTGGTCAGACTCACTCAAGTCTCAGCCCAGACAGATCCTATCGAAATTTTCCTTTCTCTGGGGAACTTTGTTATACACCCTGTCCTCAAGCAGCTTAATGACTCTCTTAGAAAAACAGAAGTTTTAATCTGTGAACTTTGTAGGCTTGCAAAATAAAAATCCCGAGGTTTTCCACTTCTAGTGCTACCCCAGGGGCTTTTCACTTCAACCCCTCTGATTTTTATGTCTGCACCAATTTCTCCTGCGTCAATCTGAGAAACTACTCTCATTGCCAGGACGGTATGAAGTATCTCACTATTGAGTGCCTACAGACAAAAATTTGCATTCAGGGATGGTTTTTATTCTCCTCTTAGCACACAGAAAGCAAACTAATTTTATAGCTTCAAATATGTTCCTCCTTGTACAATTTGCTTATTAAATGCCCTATCTTGATTTCTGGGTGGTTCTGTTTGTTTTCTCCTTCCTTTGAAAATATAGATTGAATATATTATCATCATTATACAAACCATACAAAGCATTCATACTTTTTAAAGAAACCTTCACCCTAGAGCTCATACAACTCCCTGAAGTTTTAGTACCTAGGGTCCTCTAAGTTCTAAAGGAACCACTACTTCTCATTTATTGGTTTAAACCTAAATACAACCTTGCCTTAAACTGATAGTTCCCAAGGTGGAGAAAAGACTGGAGGGAAAGCAATCGAATGGATTCATTCATTGTTAATTTCCCCACAGAGTTCTGTTATATACTGAATTTCTTACAATTCCAAAATCTACTTAAGGCCTGTTTCTCATGGTTCTGCTTTGCATATCCAGTTGCCTTTTCTTTAAGTTTAATATACAGTGAAGAGGTTAAAAAATTCTACTTCATTTATTAATTAAACATATGGTACTTTATCTGGTTTACCATTTTATGGTATTGCTTGGCTAGTGGGTCATTTTAAATGAAATGAAAGCTATTAATAAAAGTAATAACATTATTCCTATTTACAGGTACAATGAAATAAGAAAGGATACAAGTTATTGCAGCTTGTGAATCAGCATGTTTCTCATTAAATTGAGCTCTTTGCTCATGGGAGGAAAAGTAATTCATTCAACATTTCCTTACCTAAAAACTCCTGGAATTTTTTCCCATCAGAATAGAATGTCTTAAGTGGAAATGTTTTGTAAATATTTTGTCACTATCTCAATCAGAAATTTATAGTTGGACAAGACATCATAGATTATTTCAAATATTTCAATTTGCAGAGGAGTAAACTGAGTCACAGAGAGGTTACCTGACTTGGTCAAGGTCAGATTAATAGTGACTAACAAAGTAAAGTCTTCTTTCTCCAAATCCTAGTTTCGTTTGAATAACAATGTTACCACACATTCTTTACTCAAACTAAAAAGGATTTTTTTCCCATTATACAACAGCAGTTCATAGAAGGCTGCAGTTTAGAAAACACTTACATGAACAGTCTCATACTATCCTCATGTAGCAAACTTTATTAATGTATTAATTTTAATTTGCATTGTGAGGAAATTAAGGATTAGTGAAAATATGTGACTAAAGGTAGATGAGGCATCTGAAGTTCAGTAGGAAAAGTGTAGACTTTCAAATAAGAAGTTGATTTTGAACTCTGGTTCCTAATTGTGTAAGTGACTTTATGAAAATTATTTAACCTCCCTAGATCATAGTTTCCTCCCATGGGAAGTGAGATAGATGTACCAGATGACATCTGAGGTCCTTCCAGCTCTAAATCTAAGGTTTTATCAAAGTTCATTTAGCTAGAAATGACTAAAGCAACCAGGACTCAAATTTTTAACTTCACTTTGGAGTGGATATGAATTAGGGTCTCCAGTAGAGATGAAGGGTTGCTATAAATTGAAGGAATTCACCTGCCCACTAGGATTTTAAAACTGCTCAGGATTTATTATAGAAGGCTTACAAAGTATACAGATCAAAACTCCTAGAAAAGGAGCAAGCACTTTGAGAACAACTTGGATGAAGGAGAGTGAGACAGAGACAGAGACAGAGACAGAGGGAGAGAGAGAGAGAGAGAGAGAGAGAGAGAGAGAGAGAGAGAGAGAGAGAGACAAAGACAGAGACAGAGAGAAAGGAGAGACAGCCACGAGGGTTGGTTTAGTCTGGCCACATGGCATGGGAGCCCATGATGCTCCCTCCAGCAGGGCTTGGGTTGGGAGCATGTGACTGAGGAAGTAGAGCAATGCATACATCCTTGCAGATAGGGTCCAGAAGAAAGAGAGAGAGACTGAAGTGGAACTGCACTTTTTAATTGCCTTACCGTAGTGGTTGATAAAGGGTGGCACTTGTGGAATGGTCCAACACCTGGACCAAGTATCCTCCAATGACCAAGCCATAAACGGGTCCTTCCTGTCCCAAGGTGCATGACTTCCAAGTTCAACATGCCATTTGCTGTCACATCAGCATCAATTGGCAAGGTCAGGTAGTTGGGAACCAGAAGCTAGAGAAAGGGTGGAAAATCTAGTGCCACTCCCATCCTGGACTCTTCCCTGTATCAGCTTCAATTATCTTTCTATTCCACTTCTATCACTTAGCATATTAAGAAATTAAATACTAATAGCACCATAAGGTATGGATTATATAACTAATAAAATCAATGCTGCCAAAATTAGAAGGAAAAATAGAAAGCTGGGAAAAAATTTTCATAGCTAGGGGTTCTGAAAAAGGTCTCATATCTAAAATAAATAGAGTTTCATCAAATTTATAAGGTTCCAAGTCATTCCCCAATTGATAAACGTGGTGAAAGGATATTTTTCAAATGAAGAAATTAAAGCTATATATAATCATATGAAAAACTGCTCCAAATCATCATTGATTAGAAAAATGCAACTTAAAACTACTATGAAGTATCATCTCACATCTGTCAGATTGGCTAAGATAACAAAAAGGGAAAATGATCAATGTTGGAGAGGTTGTGGGAGGTTTGGGACATTAATGCATTAAAGAGCAATAAAACTGGTCATACCCTTTGACCCAGCTATTCCAATTCTAGGCCTCTATCTGGAAGAAATTATAAAAAATGAGAAAAGTCCTACATGTTTCAAAATGTTCATAGAAGCTCTTTCTGTAGTGGCAAAGAATTGGAAGTTGAGAGGATGCCCATCAATTGGGGAATGGCTGAAGAGGTTATGGTAAATGAATGTTATAGAATATTATTGTTCTATAAGAAACCATAAATGGTAGGACTCTTGAGAAGCATGGAATGAATTACAGCATCTGATGCTCAGCAAAGGGAGCAGAACCAGGATATCAACAACATTGTGAGTTGATCAGCCTTGATGGAAGTAGCTCCTCTCAGCAGTTCAGAGAGCTAGGACAACCCTAGTAGATTGGCTATGGACAATACAATCCCCATCCAGAGGAAGAAAAACAAAAGAAAACAAAGAAAACCCTTCAGAATCTAGATTTCTCTCTTTCCCCTTAATCCTAATTCCTCATACCAGAAATGACTAATCTGTAAGTATGTTTAATACAAATGTATATGTACAATATTCACCTTTTTGTTTGCTGCTGAGAGGAATGGGGTGGGAAAAGAAGGTGCGAAGGAAAGTGTGTAACTTAAAAATATGCATATGTGTATGGATGAATTTTGAAAAATTTTCATAACAAATATCTGGAAAAATAAAATATCAATTGAAAAATGAGATTTTTCCAGGATCACACAATTAACAAACAGCTGCTCTGTTCACTACACCTATCTTCTTCTTTTATAAGTTTCATGATGGAAGATATGATTCCTTACTTATCTTTAAGACTATTTCTTGGCCTAGTCCATTGGAGACCAATTATAAATATAATGACTAGGACCTCCCAGTCCTAGTCCTCTGTAAAGGCATTTGACTTGCTTTGTGATTTTTTTAAATTATAAAGATTTATTGAATTTTTGACATTGATATAGCTCTCTCAACTCTGAGCATTCTGGTATTCTAGAGCATACCATACATAGGACACATTTTTAGCATCATAAAACTGAATTTCCAGTCTGGTACCTAGGAAACTGAAAGTTACTTCTCTCATTAGTAACTGTGTCATTACAAGAGTTGCTTAAGCTCTTGACAAAGAGAAATATTAAAAAGAATATTATTATGTTCATCTGACACATTTGAAGGTGTGTGATACCCATCCCATTGTTACCTAGAGGAATGGTGATTTACTAAAAACCCTACTAAATGTAACAGCCTGAGTTTCTTTGACTTAAAAAGACCCTACCAAAATGTGAAAACTTAGTTTCTTTCACAAATTCACTCACCCAAAGACCCTAGTGAAATGTAAATATCTTAGCCATGTTTTTTTTTTCCCCTTTTGGTTTTTTTTTTTGGTTTTGTTTTTTAGTTTCTTTCCAAACCCACCTGATATTTATAGTGGGAATCACCTCAACTCCTTCTGAGGTGTAAATCCACTGAGGTGATGGGAATTGCCTCAACTCCTCCTCCACCCTTTTCCTCCCTTTTCCCTGTACAAACTCCATGCTCTACTCCCCTATTTAAACTTGCCCTTTATCCTTTATGGGCACAGTTGTTATCAGTCCAGTTGTTCTTTCTAGTATCCCTAATCTATCTCCCTTATACTGCTCCCCCTTGTCCTTCAAGCTGTCTGGCTGTCCTGCGGATCAATGATCAGCCATTCCTAACCGTCTTTATTTTTACTCTATTCCCTCTTTCCTTTAAATTCTGCTCACTGCAGATTTAATTAATTTGTTTTTTGTCCCTAAATAAATCAGACTCAGAACTGGTGCTTTGTAAATTTGTCATGTATTTGAACTCAGAACTAGTCTGACCCAAGATATTTTTAAACTATCACATTCACTTTCAGTAACTCAGATTTTCCTCTGTAAAAAGAAGAGGGTTGTGACAGACTATTGAAAGTAGAAGGAATTTTAAGAGATTTTTTCTAGTGTCATCCTTTCATTTTACTAATAGAGGCATTGTGGGGCAGAGAAAAGAAATGACTTGACCATAGATACATAGTAAATAGCTGATATAGTATCTTTCAAATCTCTTGACAGCAATCATAGCACCATAATTTCTTTCTAAATGAACTCTAGAATTGATTCTTCTCTAATGACACATTATATTTCTGTAATACATAAAGATCTATAAAGATCTCCCCCCATCCCCCACAGCCCTCTAAATAAAGTATGGTAAATATTGACTCCATTTTAAAGATGATGAAACTGAGGCTCAGTGACAAGTTGTCCTTAGTCACATATCTCTACTGTAAGAGCAGATACAAGAATTTAACTCTTGAATCCAGGTCCCAGTGGATTTGCCAGAATAATTCACTATCTCTTATGAATTTATGATTTCAGAAAATTTTTCAACAGACTATTGGTGCCCATTTTTCCTGAGTTTGGCACTGAACTAATCATGGAAATATGTAGGGGAAAAAACAAATGGATTTGCTAAATTAAAGTCCCATTTACTTTTTGAGAAAAAAAAATCTGTTTTATAAAATGATGGAATTTTTTTATGCTATCCCTTCAATTCCAAAATAATTTTTTAAAGTATACAAATACTGCACATTAGTAATTTCAGTCATAACTCATGTAAGTAAAATGTCTCAAAACTGATAAGGTCTATATTTATGTAAAGAACAATGAATTCTTTAAGACTCATGGGGAGATTGGGTGGAATATGGATCTTTCATTTGTTCTTCCAAAGGAAGAATAAAAAACAACCAAAAAAGCTGATTCCTGTGAAATACTAGTTGGATTTTGGTTGAAGTTTTCTTTCTGACATTAGTTTTCATATGAAATCAGGAAAATACTCAACCTTCTACAATTTTTGATTCTAACATGTAAGATGAAAATTATAATACTCATCTTGACTGTCAGAGTTATGAGCTTTACACTGAGCTTTGTAATGTTTGCAGATTTGATGTTTTAGTGCTATAATCTCTATACTGAATGTATTGCATATGATCTATGACAGTAAGACTAAATTCATGTTCCTTGGCATCTGGATACTTTGCTTGGGGTTTCCATCTTTTCTAACACACACACAAAAAATCTTATGAGCAAATGTCTTATGAGCAAAAGATGTCATGTTCCTATCTATCTAAAACATCCATAGTAGATAATAATTTAGATAGTGTACTGTTATCACTGTTTTACTATGAAAGTGACTCCATGTCAGTTTCTTTAATTTTTTTCAAGTGCTGTCAATGGAGAAAGAAAAAATGTTTCTTACTGTTCTAAGCACCACATACTCTATACCAATCATTTGCTAAATCTTGCAATTTTAATTCCATGATATCATCCATAATAAACCCCCTTATATCTAGTCTTGTAGTTGCCATCATTTATATCCTCAATTATGTCATTGACTTTGCACTTGTTCTTGAGAGAATTTTTTCACCCCAATTTTGTCCATCCTACACACAGTTACCCAAGGAATTTTTCTCACTCTTCAATCTAACCAAGGAACCAAGCAAAGCTATTTGCTTTAATCTATTTTATCAGATTCAATAGACATTACTCCTCACTCTGCACTTTGCCATCCAGTCAAGCTAGTCTTGTCTATGTTCCTCACACAGAACACTTCATTTTCCATCTCTATGTACCTTTATTCTGGACATTCCCTCTCTCACTGAATCTCCCTCTTATTCAGAATATTGCTAAAATGCTATGTTATTTCATAAAAATCTTTTCATATCTTGCCTCATTTTCCCATTCTCCATCCCTTTTCCCTTCCTCTACCAGAGGCTTTGTCTGAGACAACTGCTAGAATCTTTCCTCAATAGCTACCTTTTAGCTAAGTTCTGTGCATTTTGAAAAATATTCTACTATACTTCTATACATTATCTCCCTTATTTGAAATGTAGGTTCTTTGTGAGTAAGGATATTTCATTCATTTTACTTTAATCCCCAGAGTTGGCAAGATTTTTGGTACATTTTAGACCCTTAATACAAGCTTGATTTGTTTGAAAGAACTAATGTATACATTGCTGAAAATTGGATAACATGAATGACATTTGCATTAAAAATTTTTTAAACCATAATCATCTATATTTAATATTAGAATTTTGAAAGATGTATAAAATTTTTAAAAATTGGTATATATATATATATATATATGTATATTTTAGACATCAAAGTTATTCTTCAGTTATACCCTGCCACTGACATCACCACCTTAATTCATTCTTATAACAAAGTTAAAAAATTAAGGGGAAGAAATAACTATGTTTAACAGCATATTAGGCATTCTCCATTTTTTCTTGTAAAATCCTTGATATTCTATTAAAAGTAACAAAGTATTTAATCTTCTGTTCATCATAATCTTAGAGAGTTAGATGGTGCAATGGATAATGCCTAGGGCTTGGAGTCAGGAAGATTCATCTTCCTGAATTCAAATCTGACTTCAGGCATTTACCATGTCATCCCAAGAAAGTCACTGAACCCTGTTTATCTCTCTATCCTCATCTGTAAAATGATCTGGAGAAGGAAATAGCAAAGCACACCAATATCTTTACCAAAAACAAAATCCCAAAATAGACCATGAAGATTTGCCCATGCCTGAAAATATAACATAAACAAATGTAAAATATAGCATAAACAAAACGTAAAACATAAGCAAAAATACCACCAAATTAAATGGCCTCCTAAGCCCATAAAACTCTGTAATTGCAAAACAATAAGAAAGAAAACAAAGAAAACTATAGAACAAATTTAACCCTATGTATTTAAGAGCAATAAGATTAATTCAGATAGATGCAATCATTGACAGAAGAGAAAAGGCACCCTTTAGAGTAGGGGATGGTCGGTTCATTTCCTTGTTTTTTTTGACAGTGATTCACATGCCTGAGAGAGTACCTGTGCTAAAATAATCTTAATAACCTTTTTAATAATGATTTTATATGCTTAAAATTACTATTCAGATTTCCTTGTCTCCTGAGAGACCAATGGTATCAACATCAAACTTCCTTTCTGCAAACTGTAATGGAACATACATTGCAATTGTTTTAGTCTTGGTCTAGCATTACATTCCTTTCTTCTCAGGATCTTTAAAGCCTTAGATCCTCTTGAAAGCAAAAGACCTTATCATTAAACCTTTAATTTATGTTTAACAAATAAATTTTTATAAAACTCATTTGATATTTTATTTCTCCCCAATTACAAGCAAAAGCAATCTCTAACATTCTTTTTAATTGAGTTCCAAATTCTCTCCCTCCCTCTCCTTCCCCTCTCATTGAGATAGCAAGAAATTTGATTCAGGTTATATATGTGAAGTCATGCAAAGCATATCACCATGTTGGTGAAAATAAAAAAAAAAACATAGATCAGAAATAGAAAGAAAACAAAGAAAAAGACTGCTTCAGTCTGCATTCAGACGATATCAATTCTTTCTCTGAGGATGGATTGTTTTTTTCATCTTGAAAATTGTTTTGGATATTTGTGTTTCTGAGAATAAGTAAATCATTCACAGTTGATGATTATGAAATATTGCTATTATTGTGCACAGTGTTCTCTAGGTTTTATCAGCTCAGATAAGTCTTTCTATGTTTTCTGAGAGCATCCTGCACATAATTTCTTTTTTAAATATTTAAATAATTTATTCATTTATTTTATCAACTACATGCTATGATAGTTTTAACCAATCATTTTTTTTAAATGTTTTGAGTTTTACATTTTCCTCCTCTTCTACCTTCCATTTTCCTCCATATAGATATATATCAATGATGTTGTGAAAGACAAATAAAATCCAAACAGAAGGGAGAAAAAAGCATAAAAACTAAGACAACTTTTAAAATTTAAAGATAGGGGTGGCTAGGTGGCGCAGTGCATTAAGCACTGGCCCTGGAGTCAGGAGTACCTGAGTTCAATTCCAGCCTCAGACACTTAATAATAATTACCTAGCTGTGTGGCCTTGGGCAAGCCACTTAACCCCATTGCCTTGCAAAAACTTAAAAAAAAAAAACCCAAAACTTGAAGATAGTAAACTTTGGTCTTCATTTAAACTTCGCAGTTCCTTCTCTGGATTTGAATGCTATTTTCTATCACAAGTCTTTTAAAAATGTCTTTGATTATTGTGCTACTGAAATGAACAAGTCCATCATGATGTTGTAAGTGTGTATATAATGTTCTTCTGGTTCTGCTCATTTTACTCAACATCAGTTCATGTAAGTCTTTTCAGGTTTTTCTTAAGGCCACAATTTATGGCCATCCCTTCAATTTCCAATTTTTTTTGCAAATATAAAAAGCTACTCATAATTTATTTTTTTCTTAAAGCACAATAGTATTCCATCACTATCTTATAAAACAATTTGTTCAACCATTCCCCTACTCATGGACATTCCCTCAATTTCCATTTCATGGCTATCATTAAAAGAATAGCTATCAATAGTTTTGGTACGTTATAAGTTCTCTTCCTTTAAAAGAATCTTTTTGAGGTACATAATGAAAATTCTTAAGAAAGAGAGAAATAAATATTAAGTCATCCTTTACTAGGGACATTTTCATTATAAATGACTGACAATAAATTTGGTTCTTTGGTTCATTTGGAAAGTTATTACATGTAGGGCACTAAAATCAATATCCCCTCAATATTGATCCAATATGTTAAAAGATTCAATGAGATCATGATTTTATAAGTGAAATAAATATAATACTTTGTTTAAATGGTACATTATTCAAAATTGAAAAAAAAACTCCATGGAATATAAATACCCCAGAAAACCTGGAAAATATGGTAAGATATTATTTTTTCACCAAACTTGTGATTTAACCATTTTATGAAACTGCTACCAATGCAGTCAACAAGTATACTATAATTTATAAACTTAAATAAGCTGCCTAAGCTACTTAGGAGGTAAAAGACTTGCCTAAGATCATAAAGTCAGTATGTTTCAGTGATAGATTTGAGCCCAGATCAAAGGCCAATTTTCTATTTTCTATACCATCTTGTCCCTTGGAGTACATTATCAAAAGTTAATGTCTTTAATCCTATATTTCTGTTCAAAAATTGGTTTCTCAGTTTCTATTTAGGCTTTATAAATCTGAATTTAACCTCTGGTCTTCTCAAGATCTGAGTCTCTACAGATATAAATCTGAAATCAGGCTCTATCTGTTTCATACAACCTGTTCCCCCTGTTTGCATATGCAAACTTGCAAGTTCAACCTTTATTACTGTATAGGCAATTGACTGTAAAAATTTTCCTGAGGAAGCAGGAATTGATCTGGTCATCCCAGAACAGAATACAACAGTTTTTCTTCTAACTGATTTCTTATCAGTTTCTTACAATAAAACAGACAATGTGAACAAGATAGAAAAATTATAAATAAAATTAGTGACACTTATGTGTACTAATGTATTACTGTAAACTGATGGGTTGACCACCAAAAGTCTTATGTTACTTTTTGTCTTTTGTATGAATATGGCCCCAAACTTTGTATCAGTGATGGTATCTCTGGTGATACCATCCACCCATGGGTTCAGTAAGATCCTAGAGAATAACTTTTTGTTATTTCATTTTTTAGCTCAAGAAAATTTTGGTTAACAGCACACATATTGGAATATCTGAAATCTCTCTCACTTTGGTGTTATTTCACTATGCCTTATAACCTGAAAAACATCATCTTGCTTGTTTGTTTGTTCTACCATCCAAAAGGAAGAGAATTACTCACTGTTTTAAAGTTCAGTTTTCCTTTCTCAACAAGCTGCATTTTCAATGTTGACTTAAAAGGAAATTTAAATACAGAAAATCTTTTAAAAGTATCTGATGAATTACTGTGATCAGGGTACAAGTTGTCATTTGATTTTAGTTAGTAACACTGCTTTGAAATAAACATTCCAAAAAAATGTAGATGTGAGTGAAAATATTTATTTTCAATATTTCAACATTTGTTTTCTTTATATAGTTATTTTTATAGTTTATATAATTACTTGCAAAGTAAATACTAGATGAACTCTTTAATTTTTATATGTACTGAAAATAGTGAATTTGTTTAGTTGTATGTGGATATATATATGTATAAATTATATATTATGTATATGTATATGTATCTATATCATTTATCTATATCTATCTATCTATCTATCTATCTATCTATCTATATATATATATGTATATAATTTTTTTTTCCTTCATGAGAATGGCTGTTGTTTTTGGCTGGTTTCTTCTTAGTACTGTTGAATGATGCCACTTCATCCTATGATGCTGTCAAGTTTTCTAAATTAAGTATGGTTTCATGTGGATCACTTAGGTCTGAAATACAGAGCCCTGGCTTGTGAAAACAAAAGATCCGTTTGTTTATTTTTTCTTCTTTCCTAGGTTTTTCCACTTAATAGTTCATCTTGGAAAAGTGAAAAATATCACTATGTCCCTGTTTTCCCCATCCATAAAAAAATGTCCCATAGCCAGCTAAAATTAATGGAAACTTACCAGTGAGATCACAAAGAAGTTTGTCTCAAGAGATAATTCCCTGCTGGCCTAGTTGAACACAATAACCTTCTGATGTCGGTCACTGGGAAGAAAAGGTGTGAATGAATGCACTATTTTTTAGAAATTAATGGGGCTTGTGAATTCTGGTTACTGTTGCAGAAAAAGAAATGAATGAGGGAAATTGCGCATCTAAAAATAAAGTGGAAAATTTAGGATTAAAACTGTAAAAATCAAAGACTGACAGAGTGCTTTCTGTGGGGGTGGGGTGGGGAGGGAAGCAAGATTGGGGGGGAATTGTAAAACTCAAATAATATCTTTAATAAAAATAAATTTAAGAAACTGGAAAAAACAAAAACAAAGGTGAAGGAGAAAGTCAAAAGCCAAATGAATACCCCAAAGAAAGATCTGAACAGATTCAAACAGCAAAACAAAGTGAGCCCCCTCTAATTTCTTTGGTGTAAGACAGTCCTGGAAAAAGAACCATACTCCTTTCATACCCTTTATTCCTCACCACCACCACCACCACCACCACCACCACCACCAAAGCAGATCAGGGACAGGAATGACTCTAAAGCAACCTTAAAGTTGTCTGGGCTCCTGAGACGTTAAGTGATTTCCCAATGTGTCACACAAGCAATATATGAGAACTGTCAATAGTAGGAATCTTATTGACTCCAAGTATGATCCTATAGCACTTATGCCAGGGTTTTCTAGAAATGAAAAGTAAACAAATATAACTGAGAAAAAATATAAATGGAGAGAGTCTATTAAGTAGGGAGATGGGTAGGAATGACTTAATCAATTAATACCTAGAAATCATAGGTTAGAGTATGAAATAAGATTAAAAGAGGCAATGTGAGACACAAAAATGAAAGCAGTTTTAAATCTATAGATAAAAAATAACTTTCAAATAACTCTACTGTTTATTGAATAATTAACTGAATTTTATATTGTCCATTAATCTAAAATATTTTCAAGACTATTATTGATATAAAATAGTAGTGTTAATAGGATTTATATTGCTCTTACTATAGGGCAAAACTTGTGCTAAGTACTTTACAATTATTATCTATTTTAATTCTCAAAAAAACCCTGGGAAGTAAGCATTATTGTTATCCCCATTCAACAGATGAGGTAACTGAGATAAAGAGAGGTTAAATGGGTGTCATAGCTAGTAAGGTATCTAAGGCTACATTTGAAATCTGTTTTCTTTCCTGATCTGTCCACTGTGTCACACACCTACTCCTGTTATTGTTATTAATAGACAAATTTTCTCATATATGTGTGTGTGTTTATGTGATATGAGATATATGTATAAATGCACATGTGTTGTGTATGTTTTTATTGATGTTGCTCAAATATACATATGTTCTATATAATGCATGTTTATGTACATATGTTTGTGTGTAAATATAAATACATACATAAACATATTCATTTCCCCCTCATTTTATTCTCATAACTCTGGAAGGTAAGTGGTCTTATTTTCCTCATTTTATAAGTGACAAAACTAAGACAGCGAGAGTTTAAATGACTTTCTTAGAATTTCACAACTGTCTGAAGCTGAATTAGAGACTGGACTCTACAGTCAGGATTATCATTTCTGTGTCACCTGTGCCCTCTACTAATGAGGACAGAGGTCCAATCTCTATCCCAGGCTCTTTCCCTAATCATTATAAAAGCTTTCTTCTGGGCCTGCAGGAAAATGTAATGAGAGATCTCCAGTTCTAAATTCAAAGAAGCTTAATTTAAATCCCACCTTTTATTCCTTTTTTTTTTTTGAGGCAATTGGGGTTAAGTGACTTGCCTAGAGTCACCCAGCTACTTATTGGCAAGTGTTCCATTTCTTATTCTTGGTACCTGTATGACCTGGGACCTCAATTTCAACAATAGTAAAATGGGGTGAAATTATCATTAAGGTCCCTTTCAGCTTCATGAATTAATAAAAATTTTGTTAAATGAATTAATAATCTTAGCTAAATATAAATTTATAATATAGAGGAATTTTATAAGTAAGATGTATTAAACATTGAATAACAACATTTTAATTATTTCATATTCCTTAAAAGACAAATATTTGTATATTCAAATATGGACTAGACCTGTGATTTCCTTAATGGTAAGGAGCTTCCAAATAAGATGCCCCCTCTAGCAGGTTAGGTGGGTATCTCTTAACTACCTAGAGCCCTGAGAGATTAGGTGATTGCCTTGAAGATACAGTCAGTAGGACAGAATCATGACATTTGCTTCTAGGGTTAATGTTAATGTCTTGTTGCCTCTTCCATTTAGATATAAGGAAAAAAATTTCTAGGCTTAATGTTAATGTCTTGTTGCATCTTCTATTTAGATATAAGGAAAAAATTGTTAAGAATATACAATCCATTATTACTTGCCTCAGTATTTTTTCAGTTCATCTCTTCCCTGGGTAATTTCATGTTTTCTAAAGTAGAACTACTACAAACAGCAAAAGCCTTGAGTGTCTGAGCTGGTTGTCCAGAATTAAGGAAATATGCCTGGCCATTCATATGAGGAAGGGTTTTTACTCTATAGAGCATATTTGTATGATCAAAATCACTTATAGTCATTCTTTGATAGTTTATATATATTTAAAATTTGAATATAGATTCAGTAGCAAGCTTATTTAGATCTTGTAAGGAAACACTTAAAAAACATATTAAGCAAAAAATAGGCTCATTAATTCTTTAATAAAGAAATTCATCTCCAAAAATAAAAATAGAATCCCCCCTCTAAAGTCACATTTAACATTTTAACATTTTTTTGATGAGGATAAGACATTTGGAAAAGTCCTCCCATCACTTTCAAAGATTTTATATTTGTAAATTTTTCTCTACTAGTGATTACTGGTGTGTGATTTAGTCTTAGAGATTTCCCTGGAGTCTGATCAGTGAAGTGCCTTCCCCCTTGTCAGACAGATATAATTGTTCTAGATTTAGCACTTGTCTTTAACTCAGATCTGGCATGCACTAATGTCAGCCTTCTAACTTCTAACACCATTCTTTCTTTTAAATTCAATATTAAATAAAAAAATGTTACATAAGATAAAAAACAATTTTTTTTTCAAAAAACACTTTTAAAAATGATTAATTCAAATTGTGATTGCAGTAGAGTACTTGAAAATTTCTGATTCACAATTATCTTCCTTCCATCTCTCCCTACCTAAAATAAAGGGATATCTTTTTCATCATCTCTTTTAGATTTTCCCTTCACCCTGTCTTTAAACACTTAAAGTTAAGAGGTTTACTATACTATGTGACAGCATATTATATTTTCATATAGTTATTATGTCTAGAAAGTTATTTTTATATTGAACTGAAACTTGTTTCACTTCAGATTCTATTCCCTGGACTTAATTCTGTTCTCAATAGCTATGTTGAATAAATCTACTATCTCATCTATAACACAATTCTTCAGGTATCTGAAGACAGCTAGGCAGTCCTTGATAGAGCTTCTTTTCTCTGAGTTTAATTACAAATTCACCTAAACTAATCCTTATATAATGAGAATGCTTGTTATATAACATCTTCTGCTGCTGCTTGATTGTCAGATATCTTTCTTAAAATCTAACATCCAGAAATGTACACTATATTCCAGATGTGGCCTACTTTACTCAGTGTACAGCATAATAATTAATTCTCTCCTATCTGACAACACTAGAATAAAACATTTGATTAATTTTCCTTAAGTAGATGAAGAGAGTGCATTCCTTTCTTTATTGCATTCATTTTACTAGCTTTTCATATTGAAATGTTTTAAGGAAAATAAATAATTCTTCTAGCATTACTAATTGTTTCATTAGAAATAACTATAGACAGAACAACTTCTTGAGTAGCATTCTATAACCAGCTACATCCAGGTGTTCCAAGAATGTCTTGATGAAATCTGGCAAAAATAGAATCTTCTTTAGAGTATAGGAAAGAGATAACAAACATTCACTTTATGAGAACATTGTTTATTTAACTTCAACAGACTCTGACTACCAAGGTTGACTAGGTGCATAGCAAGACCTTAGCAGTCAAGAAAAAGGGGTCCAGAAGTGGTCCAGATAAACAAGTCATTTATAAGATGCTTGGTTGATTTGACACAGAAGCATAGCAAAATGAAAAGGGTCTTTGTCAAAGAATAAATATTATTTGTAAAGCTATAAATACTATAATCGTGAAAGCTACTTTTCAGGGCAATTTAATTTCTGATTGTCATTTTTGCATGGAGACATAGTAAAGAAGGAGCTTATGGATAATGTACAACTAGACCAATTTCTTGTATTCTTTTAAAAAATTCCCTGGGACTTACCAAATCTGTTTATAATTGTTCTTTCTGAAATGGTCTATTATAAACAACCAGGGACTTCTAAACATTGGCAGATCATTTATAAGTCTGGACCATTATTAGGACATTGGGGAACATAGAAGATGAACAAGGAACTGAGGAAAGTGGGGAAAGGAAGTAATCAAAGATAATTCAATAAATATCTAAGTAATTCATAATGATTTAGAAAAAAATTTAGAAAAAAATTTAGATGAAAGATACAAATAGAGGTAATGCAATGGAATTACCTTTTGTAACTTGATCTTGAAAGTTTGTTTTTATGTGATGTGTGAGGTTGGTGAAAGGCATTCTGCTAGCTGCTTTTTGAATCGATTTGAATTTATATTGTTAACACATTCAATTGTTGGGTATTGAACTGCGATATGGGCTATTAATGAAAAGAATCTGCTGCTACAAGGATGTTTTAGTTCCCTTTTGCCATAAAAAGGTAACAAATACAAAAACTCACTTAAAAAGCAGGACAATGCAATTTATTTTTCCCCTACAGGATTTTTCATAGGATACATCACACAATGTATTACAGAGAAGAGACACAATAGCAAGATAATTCAGAATTGAGTCATAGAAAGTGATGTTCCAACTGATAAAAAGAACAATACTATATAAAGATGAGACAGGGCCAAAGACAAAGATGAAAATGATTTGAGAAAGGTGTGATTGTGAGTAGAATGGGAAGGTGATCCTAGAAAGATCACAATGCTTTTTTTTTCAAAAAAGTCATTTTAGCAAAAGAATGCTTTTTTGGCCCTCATTCCTTTGTACAAAGGAATATTTTACTCATGTAGAGTTGCATTCTGCCTCAGTAACCACTCCCACCTTTGCCCCCACAATGAAATAAGGAATATTCTTTGTTCATATTATGGTGGGGTCTTTTCATATACTCCCCCCAATTCCTAAAAACCTTAATTTTATATTAAAGTTAATTACAAGCTGCAATAAAAAGGAAAATCCATTTGAACTTTACTAGAAAAGTAGAAATAAAGACAGGAAAAAAGGTCAACTCTAGGATACAAACAAAGAAAGATGATGACACTCTTAGGAACAATAAACACTTGATTAAATACAAAATGGCAGCAACAATTAGATATACAACTGCTCCTGGAATAAACATATAATTCAGTCATAGTTTTTTTTCCCCTCATATATTGTAATCTCTCAATTCTGTGTCTTTTTCCTGATTTTCTCTTGTAACTAGAATTTCCTTGGACTTTATCTCTGTCTTATTGAATCCCATTCTTCCTTAAAGATACAGCTTAAGCACAATGACCCTTTACCTGAAGGCTTATATCTTTATTCCCAATAGATAGTACCCCTTTTCTCTAAACAACTTGGATTTATTTTGTTCTTATTTTGTATTTATTCTATATATATATATATATATATATTTGTTCTCTCTCTCTCTGTCTCTCTCTCTCTCTCCCTCCCTCTCTGTCTCTGTCTCTCTCTCTCTCTCTCTCTCTCTCTCTCTCTCTCTCTCTATATATATATATATATATATATATATATATATATATAATATTTTAACACAGATATTTGTTCCCTAACAATAAGGTTTATTATTTCTTTTACAAGTATTTCTAATCCTAATGCTTAACATGTACTCAACGCATGTTTTTTAATTGAAATGAATAAATACTATGCTACTATTTATAATTGATATTTATGAAGCACTTTAAATTTATAAAGATCTTATGAATTGCCTCACTTGAATTTTAATTAGCTTGAGAAATAGATAATATAGATTTATTATTATTATTATTATTATTATTATTATTACTTTACACATGACAAAACTGAGATTAGGATAATTGATATAGCTTGTTTGGTTCTCAGAGTTCATAAGAATCAGAAACAACATTAGAAAAGAGGTCTTTCTAACTCCCAAAGAAGTAGAGTGAATTTATAAATATCTATGACATAATTTTCAACTTGACATTGGGAAAAATCTGAGAATTTAAAGAAGCTCAAACTTTTTTTAACTCTTAAATATTATTAATATTATAAGAGAGAAAATTCTCAAAAATGTGATTTTTGAAGATGCTAATGCATATATGTACATTAGATTTCAATTAAGATAGAGTAGGGTACAGATGCTCTATAAGACATAAATAGATTTGCTGATGAAAGAAATATAATGGCACAGAAATTATTTTGAAAGTTGTATTGGCAGAAAATTTTATCCTTCTGAAGCGACCCTAGTGATGAGCTTCTACAAGAATGACTTGATTCATCCTTGAATAACAGTCCATCCTCAGATCTGAACAGAAAATACTTTCAAATTCAACTGAAGCTATTGTGAATTCAGGCACATCTCTTACAGGACAAGTCATCATAGTGGGACTTTGTGGACCATTCTGAATTTTTTTAACCATAGTTGGAGTGATAGGTGAGCTGAAAGAACACCAAGCCAAGACCCAAGAATTTAATAAATACACTACCCCATGGCCTGGTAAGATTTCTTTGTGTTTACAAGCCCACAAATTACTATGACTTTTCTAGACTGATCAGCAGTGGATCTCAGACCCAGCTCACTTGGTCATTTTTGGACCCTGATTGATTCAGAGTGATTGTAAATAATAATTGTTTCTATTTTACCCCAAAACTCTGAGGGTCTTTGTCTCCTAGATTGTTTTTTGAATGTGTGATAGAGCCTATTCTTAAAACAAACTATATATATATGTAATATTATTGGTAATGATTCTTTCTGAAAGCAAGGAAATAAGAATAAGAAAGATGATTACTTATCAGTATATAAACATTTGCGGTTATTAGACCTAAGATGAACTTTATATATAATATCTTATTTGATATTCAAAAGAAATAACTTATGAGATAGGAATATAAAATTTTTACCCATTTCATGAATGAGGAAAGTGAAACTCAGCCAAAGTAAATGACTTTTCTAAAGTGGCAGAGCTAATAAGTGAGGGGGTCTGAGTTTGAGACTTCGAAATACTTGTTGATAAGGTCACTGAACCTCAGTGAAGTGACTTGTTCCATGGCCAGGACTCTATTAGGTCCCCTCCCCCAGGCCCAGGAGAAGCCCCCATCAATAAAACAAGGAATTCCTGCCTTAATCTAAAAAGATTAAATCTTGGAACTACTGCCCCTTATCTACAAGCCCTTAATTACCTCATCTTTGCTCTTTGAGCTACACCCCTCATCTATATTTCCCTAATTACCACATCTCTTTCTGAGCTGACCTTATATTAATACTGACACCTCTCCCATTTCTTTAAGCTATCTAAACTACCTGAAATCCACTTATATGCCCTTACTCCTATCCCATTGCTCAGGGTTGTTGAAACTACCTGAAATCTATCCTATACTCACAACCCATTGTCTATCTTCCAGACTCTACCAAGAGACATAGAGTTAACCCGTCAGGCCATACCTGGATCTGCTGTTCTCTCTTTGATTCTTCCCTAACTCCTTCCCAGCTTCCCCAGATCAGACCCCAGACCCATGTTTTAAAAGTCTTAATCTTTCCAACTTTCTTAAGGAATTCTAAGTTTCCCTAAGAAATCTAAACCATTGTTGCAAACTGTCCCTAATTTCTTTACTAAACTAATATTATTATTTAAATTCTTTACTTTGTTATATTAATAGAATAAACCTTTTTGACCCTCTATACTTCTGGGTCAATAGTAGGTAGGTTTTTTCAGTGATTTTGTCCACACTTTTGAACCCTAAACTAGAATACCCCAACAATTTTTCCTTCATTGTTCTCATTCTGAGGTCCATGAAATTTCTATAACACCAAGTCAACTCTTAGAAAAATCTAATAAGCTTTAGAAGGTAGGTTAATTCTATTTTTGCAATAAACCATGAAGAAACATTAATCCAAGTCTTGTATGGTTTACATGTGTCTCTACATGAATAAGGAAAAAACTGTTATATGAAAGCAAGAAAGAAAGACACAAAAAAATTCAGGATAGGTAGGTATGATGAGTTGTGGGGGTGTGGTAGGGAGTTAGAAGTCTCAACAAGAAAAAAAGAATGACCTGCACCAAATGTAAAAGGCATCTTTCTATTTCAGTTAACTCAAAACTCCTCAATAAAGGTTTAGAAATATCCTGATTTGGAAAAGAAATATAAGCCTCTCCTGCAACATTATTATACTTTATTATAAATGAAATGTCTTTCCTAAATAGGGCATGTGCCCAAGCAGCAGCTTAATTTCTTGAAATTCTCCTGAATTCTAAATATTCTAGTAAAAATTCTGAAATAATTTACCTTATATAAAAATATTGTTAATTAAAAAAATAGAGTCTTATTCAAAACAGTTTTGGAATATGCCCAGATTATCTAAAATGAAGAGATCAACTTTTAGAACACATTCTGCATTTCTCTGCCAAGTGATAAAGAGTAACATTTGATCAGCTGCAAAGCCAGAATAGGCTATACCTGAAAATAACAATTAAAAAAATCCTACTCCAATAAAGGAAAGTTGTCCAGATATTTGAGAACAGAGATGAAAGTATAAATTGAAAGAATATACTGATTATTTCCTAAAAGAGATCTCAAAATGAAAAATCTCAAGAAAAATTATAGCCAAATAATAGAGTTCCCAGATCAAGGACAAAATAAGTAGCCACAAAGAAATTATTCAAATATGGATCTAGTCAGGATCACATAAGATTTAATAGCTCTACTTTAATAGCTACAGTCAAAGGAAGAAGAGATCTTGGTATATGATATTCTGGAAAGCAAAGTGCTAAGATTATTACAAAATTTAATTCTAATAAAAGTGAATATAATTCTACTGGGGGGAAATGTATATTTAATGAAATAAAGGACTTTCAAATATTTTTTATGAAAATATTAGACATGAATAGAAAATTTAGCATTTAAACACATAACTCAAGAGAAACATAAAAAAGTAAATGTAAATTTGAAATCATAAGGAACAATATTAGGTTAGAAAGTTTGCATTCCCTTTATGGGAAGATATATTAGTACTTCATCATTAGAAGAAGGCTACTTAGGCAAAAGACATAGGTATAAATCTATTATTGGACGATATAAGGAGAATGAAAAGCTGAGAAAGAAAGGTAACTTCTGGTGGAAGAAAGGGGAAGAATGGACAAATTATTTCACATAAAAATTCTTACAAAGAAGAATTTTATTCAACAAGGATGTCAGAATGGAAGGTTTAAAGGAAGTATAAAAAGAGGTAGTGATTAGAAGTAAAACAGACTTTGGAGGAGGGTACAGACTAAAAGAAAGGTAAATAGAAAAAAATAGGATGGAGGTAAAATCTTGATGACTAACTACTTATCATAACTGTGATTGTGAATGGCATGAATTTATCCATAATACAAAAGTCAATAGTAGAATAGATTAGAAACGAAAATCCAGGAAAAAATTACTTTAAACACACATGAAACAGAAAGATACAATACATTGTTAAAATAAGGTGGTGTTAATGCAAAATATATTATGAATCTGAAGTAAATGAGCAGAAGTAGCAGTTATGATTGAAGAGAAAGCAAAAGCAATATGAACAAAGAAAAAAAATCCAGTTCTTTCAGGACATTCTAAGTCTTTGCCTCAGCATCTAGAAAGAGAGAAATCCAAACCACATATAGGTACTGTGAATTAAACAGGAGAGAAGGAAAACTTATCTTTCCTTTTCTGCTCTACATTTAGGCCCCATAGCTCAGCTCAAAGCCTTCCAGCTTTGTTTTGATCTGTTTCCCTGGCTTGTTTTCTGTTCTAGTCCCAAATGGTAGAAGATTCATAGGAACTAGTTTTGAGCCATGATGACTTCATACCCAAGCCTCCAGATTAGCTATGATAGCCACCCTCTAGCAGAAAAATCCCAGAGTAACCATGGTGTAAGAGATTTTGAGCAAAGAAATGGAGCAGAGATGCAACATTTTGGACTTGGAAACTAGTTTGGACTATGCCACATAAGAATGGAATTAAACTGTGATCCTAATCCCTTACCCCTTCCAGAGATAAGACAATGATGCTTGCTTACAGGTGATGAGGAATGTTTATATGTTTATTCTTGTTATGCTTTTGAAATCAATATTGTTTTTAAAACCTAACCTGACTTATAAGAGGTTAAATGAAATTGGAGACTAGGGGTCACTAAAAATTGGAGAATTCACATGCTGTGCATGAGAATGAATTGTATAGAGACTAGACCTCCATCCAAAAATAAAACAAACAAAACTTCCTTTAGATCTATGGAGAACCTTGGGGGAAAAGGGATAAGATCTTAACACAAATGACCTTAACAGGAAGTGAGGTCATTATGCAAGGAATGGTAGTGAAAGGAGGTTTAATAGCAAGGGAAAAAATGCTTCATTTCTTTATTTTTAACGGAGTTAGTGGGTTCATTTTTGAAAACAGAAAGTATGCAACTAGAGGCTATAGAATGGAACACAGAACACAGAAGAAAAAAATAAACTCTCAAAAGGAAACATGAATTGTCATTTAACTTTTCAAAGGTCAGATGGAAGAAATTTTTTTTTTGCAATTACATATACACACACATACATACACAGACACACTCACACATATAACTGCCCCCACCTTTTCAGTCTCAGGTGCCAAGTGACAAAAGTACTCCTCTGACACTTTTCTTGGCTCCACTGGGATTTCCCTGATCTAAGGCTGACAGGAGGAGCAGCTATCTCACAGAACTGCTGCATTATTTCTACATGTGTAGAAAACGGATCCTCACCCTGCCCAGGAGGTCAGCTCCCCACTATTGACATCTTCAATCCATCTCACACAGCACCTGACAGGCCCATTATTGACAGGAATGTCACCATATGCTTTCTTCACTCTTTGGGGAATGTCAATAGGCCTTAGGCTCCTTGCAATCAGGAACTCTATTTGCTTTATACCGGTGTCATATTTGGCAGCCTTTCCATGAAATTGCTGCAGTGTTTCCATCTGCCAGATGTCAATGTAAGTTGAAGGATAGAGGCGAACAATTCAGAGGTTTCAGGAGGAATTTTTTAAAGTCACTATTGATGACTGATGAAGGAGATAAAAACTAACTCCTGGGCTGAGTCTGTGCTTTAAATTAACAAAGCAACAACGACAAAGAAAGTGAAATATTCTCAGAAGTATAAACAGACACTGAGGAAAATAAGCAAAAAAATATAAAGAACTAATTATTCAGATTTTTTTATTCTTTCTCTTTTTGGGGGGAGGACATGGAAAGAAACTACATGAAACATTGAATATATGAATAGGAAGAGAAAATCAGAAAGGGATGAAACTTATGAAAAAATGAAAAGAAAGAAAAAAGATTCAGTATTTGATAAAGCAGGAGAAACAAATTGAGGAAGGAATTGTCTAATATCAAGTATTTAGGGAAAATTAAATCATGTGAATTAAGAGATGCTTGATTAGTGCATTCATAACTCTTTTATATTATGGGCCCTTTTGGCAGTCTAGCAAAGTCTCTAATGTCCCTTCAGAGAAGGATGTTATTAAATAATTAAATAAAATATTAAATTTCATTTAAAAGTTGCTGTAAAATGACAATTTAATCATTTTTCTTATGGAGTTCATGAACCTGCAATTTATAAACCATGAATAAGAGCAATCTTTGCTCTTAAATCTAGACCTAAAATATCATATCTCCACTTTTTTGTTATAAATTAAAATTTTCTGGGACTAATTTTAATTGAGCAATAATAAACCAGCTGAATTTCTATATCCACTATCTGTTGAACCTGAGAAATTTATATTTTCACTAGTTTATTATTTGGTCTGATTCAGTAACACAATAGCTAGCTAACACATTACCTTCTTGAAACATCAGCATTAATTTATCTGATTAATTAAGCTCATTAACATCCACTATTAGGTAGCAAGCCCTAAGGCCCTGATCAAATGAGGCACCAGAGAGAGAAGTTTTGATGTAGGGAGAAACTTTTTAAAAATGATATAAAGCATGGGACACCTCAGTCACACAATTAGAGATAATGAGAATAGGACAACATAAGGACATTAGTTACTGATTAGATACATTAGATGTGAGATAAGGTAGATTTAGGGAAAGACATAAAAGGAATAAAATTAAGAGATCAAGAAGTAGTGTAGATGATTCACATAAAGAAAACAAGTAGAAAAAGTGTTAAGTTTAAGAAATGTATATGAGGGATGGCTAGGTGGCACAGTGGATAAAGCACTAGTCCTGGAGTCAGGAGTACCTGGGTTCAAATCCGGTCTCAGACACTTAATTATCTAGCCATGTGGCCTTGGGCAAGCGACTTAACCCTATTGCCTTGCAAAAACCTAAAAAAAAAGACATATTTGAATTCTGGATGTGAATTTAATATGCCTGATCTTGGGCCTGTTACTAATTCTTTCAATTTTGTTAACTGTAAAATGAGGGGGAGTTGAGTAAATCTTTTCTAAGGACCATTCCTACTTGAAATTCTTTGATGGGACCAGAGTTTGGGAAAATAAAGTATGAAACCTTTTTTCACCTTGATTATTCTAGGTCTTATCAAAATTCATACACACACAGGAGAAAGTTTCCAGTTCTTCCCAACTCCCAACTATTCTGTTCATGATAGAAATGAAGAGTTAAATGCATTTAGTGTATTCCAAGGAAAAAACAAGATCTTTCCCCACTTCTCATCCAAAGGCCACTCATGAGAGATATTCATTAGATGAATCCTTCCCTTGAAATGATACTACTTAAGCTCTTGAGAAGTGATTTATTCTGAAATAATATTTTAATAAGTTCTCTTATTTTATAATAATTTATTTTTAATTATTCTTTGTATCCCATCTTAACCAGAGAAACATTCATTGTAATATTACAATATTCATTGTAATATTTGTAATAATAAAAAGTACAAAAAAAAGTGAAAGGAAAAAAAAAGTTCAAGAAAATTAGTCAAGATATCAGCTGATATCTTATCTTGTATTATATATATAATGTTCAACAATAATCTCTTAGAAATTATGATTATATTTTATTATTATTTTTGTTGATTTTGATAATTACATTTTGGTGACCATAGGATATATAACTTTTTATGATTCTCCTAACTTCACCCCGAATTAGTTCACATTGATCTGTTTATATTCTTCTACATTCTTCATCTCTCTCAATTCTTGGAACATGGTAATATTCAATCAGATTCAAATGATTCAATTTTAGTTTTCTAGAAGAAAATATTTTGTTTGTAGTCCTTTATCACTATCCATTCCTTGCTCCATTAAAAAAATCCTGCTATAAATATTTATTATACATAAAACATGTGATGAAAAGTGGGCTCTTGGATCAAAGTGTAATTACAATTTAGAAAAAATTTATTGTGTGTCAACATATAACTATTTTAATTTGTACCTTTCATTGTGGAGCACATAGGTGGCACAGTGAATTGAGTCAGGAAAATCTGAGTTCATATCTAGCCTCATTTGTTAACTCTGTGACTTTGGATAAGTCATTTAACCCTATTTGCCTCAGTTTCCTCATCTGTAAAAATGATCTGGAGAAGGAAATTGCAAGCACTCCAATATCTTTACCAAGAAAACCACAAATTGTTAGACATGACTGAAAGGACTGAAAAACACTACCTGTCAGTTTGTTTGAATACATAAGAATTGTTTAAGATTAAGATATTGTCTCCAATTAATTTTAATCATTTCTTTAATGTCATTTTAAATAAAATTTTAATATATTTTTGATCAATAAAAGGATATGCTTACCATTTCTGCTTTGCTGCACAAGGTTAATATGTGGTCACTTTTTTCTTACTCTATAGAGCTTAGAAATATGTGGGTATATATATACATATATATGTACATATACATATGTTTGTATCTATTTGTGTGTATATAATGTATATCTATATATGTATGTGTGTATAAATGCATATCTATATATTTAGTATAGGTAAATGCACTTATGTGTATGTATATACAAATAGATAGATAGATAGATAGATAGATAGATAGATAGAAGTAAAGATGCACATAAGTGCATACACATATGAAAAAGTATAAATTCATTCTTTTCTATCTGCGTTCTACAATTGTCAGACATCTATCATATGAAAACTTTAAACAATTCTATTCATGTACTTCCTCCTTTTTAAATTTTTTCTTCCTTCCTCCTTTCCTTCCTTCCTTCCTTCCTTCCTTCCTTCCTTCCTTCCTTCCTTCCTTCCTTCCTTCCTTCCCTCCCTCCTTCCTTCCTGCCTGCCTTCTCTCTCTCTCTCTTTCTTTCTTTTTTCTCTCTCTCTCTCTCTCTTTCTTTCTTTCTTTCTTTCTTTCTTTCTTTCTTTCTTTCTTTCTTTATCTCCTTCTTCTGTATTTATTTTCATCTTAAAAAAGGTTATTTTGAGGTCTTTCACATTATAGAATGATTAGTGAGTAGAGAGCTGATCTTTTAGTTCCTGGAATTCAGGAACATCTGAATTAAAATACAATTTTAGATGCTTGCTAGTTATGTGATCCAGGACTTTTCTCATCCTTTGTAAATCTCAGTTTCTTCATCTATAAAATGGGACTTATAATAGTATCTTCTTTCTAGGGATGTTGTAAGGATAAAAGAACTTTTTCTAATTTTAATATATGATATAAAGGCTGATATTATTTATCATTATTATTATTATTATTACCAGTAGTCATTAGTATTATCTCTTTTTACTCTCTATTTCTTCTTGAAATTCATCTGATTTTCTTCTAAATATTCATTTGCATTTGATATACATGTGTCAAGTATCATATAGTAGATTGTTGTTTAGCTTTTACTAGAAATCTGATTTTATAAAACTAGAACATCTGATGACAACTTGACTCGCTTCTTCAATTTTTTTTCTCACAAAAGTCTGAGAAAATAACAAAGGGTACTTTTACTCTGGATTTAATCTTGACAAAAAAGTTGAAAAAAGGGAAGAGTGACAGGAAAGTGACTGGGCTGTATTATAAGTCATAAAAATCAAAAGTAGATTGCTAAACATCCTGAGAAACATACCTTAGAATTTAAGAAAATAGATTTCAAAAAGTTCTGAGAAATGATAAGTATGATTCCAATCTGCAACTCCAAATGATGATGACTTAAGAGGAAAACCAGATTTTAGAAAGTAAAATTTTTATTCTATGCTTCAAGTCCCTCTCCTCTTCCATACACCCTCCATAAAGCTGATGAAATACTCTTCCTCAGTGTTAAATCTGTCACTCTATCTATCATTCTCTTCCTCCAAAATCTCCTTTACATTTCCATTATTTCTAAGATAAAATGGAATCCCTCTGATTGATACTTGAACCCATTATAATCTGTCTGCAAATGAACTTTTCAGATTCATTTTAATATGCTCTTTCAAACACTCTAGTTTCAATGACTTATTTAACATTCTATCTTCTGTTTCCTTGCTTTTTCAAGAGATATCATGTGTCTAGAATTCATAACCTTTTTTACTTCTAGCTCAAACATTCTACCTTCTTTTAAGAATCACCTGAGGAGAGGGGTAGCTAGGTGACAGAGTAGATAGAGTACTGGCCCTGGAGTCAGGAGGTCCTGAGTTCAAATCCTGTCTCTAACACATAATAATTACCTAGCTGTGTCACCTCAGGCAAGTCACTTAACCCCACTGCCTTGCAAAAAATCTAAAAAAAATCACCTGAAAGACTACTTAAGAATTTTCCAAACTGATAGTGTCAACTAGCTTTTAATTGTTATGTCTCTATATTGTATTGTTTTTCCTCCCTGAGGATAGCCATTGTCTGGGTTGATTATATTTGTACCATCAGCACTTAGAAAACATTTAGAAAGTGAGGCTTTTGTCTCTCTGACTTGTATCTCTCTCTTTATCCTTGCCTGTCTTTTCCTCCTTCCCTCCCTTTCTTTCTAAGACTCTCTTTCCTTCTTTTGCTCCCTGCCTCCCTATCTCCCTCTGCAGTTTGGAAGTACTCAGTAGATTTCTCTATTGTCATGAATATATGAAAATTAGGTGGTATTAGGGGAGAGGACTTGGTGTGGCATAGTCCAGGTAAAAAGTATTAAGTGACAAGCAACTAGGGATATAAGCATAGTTCAAATAAAGTTATTAAAATCATAAGCAGATAGTTAAAAGCTTTATAAAGTCAACAAAAATGGATAATTTTTGAAAGTTGTCTGCATATGAGGTAGAATCAGATTTATAAAACTTTTTTAACTTATGTGATTTTGATCTGCCACTGTGTACTTCTTAGTACTAACACTTAAGCTCCGTTATTTTGGGGTCCATAACTTGGATGAAGATGTAAAGAAGACAATCTTATTATATCTATAGATGATCAAGTTCTAAAAGTTATTGAACATACTACAATACAGAATCAGTATGCAAAGAAGTCTCAACAGACTAGAATGAAGTGCTACACAAAAAAATTGAATAGGAGTTAATGTTAAGCCCTGTACTTAGGTAGAAAATTTTAGTCAGTTAAGTAATATGAGATGGAGGAAACCTGGTTTAGCAGCCATTCAAAATAAGTCTATTCTTGCCATGACTTATGTTCTTTTACTTCTGTTAAATCCATACCATCTTTGTTTTTTTTAATCATGACCAATGTTGCATGAAATGTTTCCTTGATCTCAAAATTTTTTGAAGTGATCTCTTCTCTATGCCATTCTATTGTTTTCTTATACAATTAGTAAAGATGATGATGATGATGATTAAATTCAAACAAAAAATACTGATTTCTCAAGATTTATTATGTAATTTAATGAGGAGTTGGTCCAAGTCCTCACTGTTAATTCATTATGCCTTTGAAAGGTCAAATGTGCTAATGTAACCAACTTGAACAAGCATGCTGCAAAGAATAATAGCTTCCATGCTCTTGAGGTGAAACACTTTTGGCAAGGCATAAGTTCATAGACATTTGCAGAGGGAATTTCAGTTTACTTTGAAAGCATCTGTATACTGCTAGCCACCTGGACTGCAATAAGATTGGGTCCAGACTTACCAGAGGTCAATTAACCTCCATGAATTTGGCCCTGATAAAGACAAAACAGAGTTTGGCTAACATTCTTGTTTACTCATTTTTTTTTAATTATTTATTTTCGTCCATGTGCATATGTACATTTTTAAGTTACAAAATTTCCTTCTATCCTCCCCCTCCCACCCCCTTCCCCTTAGTGGAGAACAGTCAGGGTTAGCATTATACATACATATTTTTGATAAACATGTTAACAGATTAGTTATTTTCCGTATAAGGAATTAGGATTAAAGGAAAGAGGTACATAAAAGATAATTTCTGTAAAGCATTCATCAGATTCTGAAGGATTGGTTTTTTGTTTTGTGTTTTGTTTTGCGTTGTTTTTCTTCCTCTGGATGAGGATAATATAGTCCATAAGCAGTCTAATATTGTTGTCTTACCTCTCTTAACTGCTGAGTTAACTGCTTCCATCAAGGTTGTTCATCTCACATTGCTGTTAATGTGTTCATTGTTTTTTGGTTCTACTCCCTTCACTCAGCATTAGATCCTGTAAGTCATTCTCTAGAGTCCAACCATTTATGGTTTCTTATACAACAATAATATTCCATAGTATTAATTTTCCATAATTTGTTTAGCCATTCCCCAATAGATGGGCATTACCTCAATTTCCAGTTCTTTGCCACTACAAAAAGGGATGCTATGAATATTTTGAAACATGTAGAACTTTTCCCTTTTTTTTTATAATTTCTTTTGGATATAGTTCTAGAATTTGAATTGCTGGGTCAAATGGCATGAGCATTTTTATTGCTCTTTGGGCATAGTTGCTTATTGCTCTACATAAAGGTTGGATCCACAAATCCACCAGCAAAGCATCACTGTCCCAATTCTATCAACATTGATCATTTTCCCTTTTTCTCATCTTGGCCAATTTGATGGTGTGAGGTCATACATACCTCATTGTTGTTTTAATTTACATTTCTCTGCTCAATAATTATTTGGAACATTTTTTTCCATATTATTTCATATATAGTTTTAATTTCTTCATTTCAAAACTATCTATTCATATCCTTTTACCATTTATCAATTGCAGAATGACTTGTAACCCTATAAATTTGGTGCAATTCTCTATAAATTTTAGAAATAAGACCTTAATAAGAACTCCTAGTTATGAAGATTGTTTTACAGCTTTCTGCTTTCATTCTAATTTTGGCAGCATTGATTTTATTAGTGCAAAACCTTTTTAATTTAATATAGTCAAAATATTCATTTCCCTTTTTATAATGTGCTCTGATTATGTTTGGTCATAAATTCATCCCCCTTTCCATAGATCTGATAGACAGAGTGTTTCTTGGCTTACTGATTTCTCTATAGTGTCACTCTTTATGTCTAAATCCTGTACCCATTTTGACCTTATTTTGGCACATGGCATGAGATGTGTATCTATGCCTAAGTTTTGCCATACTATTTTTCACTTTTCCCACAACTTTTGTGATAGTGAGTTCTTTTCCCAGAAGCTGATGTGTTTGGCTTTGTCAAACAGTAGATTGCTGTAGTCATTTTCTATGGTTTCTTTTGAACCTTTTCTAAGCCGATGATCCATTATTATATTCTTTAACCAGTATCAGACAGTTTTGATGACTGCCACTTTATCTCATAGTTTTAGATCTGATTAGAGCCACATTCCTTTCAATTTTTTCCCATCAATTCCCTTTCTATTCTTGCCCTTTTGCTGCTCCAGACGAATATTGTTTCTATTTTTTTCCAGCTCAATAAAGTACTTATTTGGTAGTTTGATTGGTATGGTACTGAATAAGTAATTTAATTTGGGTAGAATTGTCATTTTTATTATATTTTCTCGACCTAACCATAAGCATTTGACATTTTTCCAATTATTTAGATCTGACTATTTGGGTGAAAGGTGCTTTATAATTGTGTTCATACAACTTCTGTGTTTGTCTTGGGAGGCAGAGTCCCAAGTATTTAATGTTGTCTATAGTTATTTTAAATGGGTTGTTTATTAATTTCAATAGGATTGTGATTTCATTCATAAATGGGATCCAAGTAGAACCTGAACTCAATTTTGGGGGAGTAGTTTATAGGAATTAGAAAAGAGGTCAAAGAATGATTGGCAGCAATTCATGAAATCACAGAATATTTTACAGATTCCTTCCCCTCCTTCATGATGTCTGCTTTATGTCACAATTGTTAGGGATTCTGTTAGGGAGGAAGAATGCCTTATCTTTACTCAGGATATCCAGACCTTATCAACTATAGATTTCCATAACACAACAAATTCTCCTCTTATCTTAGGATGTTTATACCATCCTGTGACAATTAATACAATGGAGGTGAACTTCTTGTTTTCTAAAAAGGAAGAAGACATTTTCACATACTGAGTTGACATCTCTTCACTCCAATTTATAATTGATTTTAGAGGGAGAGAAACAGCCAAAAATAAATATTTTGTCAGGTGTTATACCTTTCTGGGTGAGAAAATTAACACTCATTAAATGAAAATTTCAGAAATCTCTTAAGTCTTTGGAGGGAAGCCATGCTCTAAATGTCAAGTGATTATGCTTATTTGGCTATAGTAGCACATTGAATCAAATATACAAGTTGTAGCTTCATCAAAAAATTATAGATTATTTTCCAATCACCATGATTCACAATTATTGAATGATATTATAGTTATAGGAAAGTAGAGATGTGTATAGTTAGGTAGTATAGATAGTGTATAGCTGGCTAGAGAGATAAATAGATACATTCCTTTAATTTCCTATAACTATATATATCCATATATGTATGAATATTATATATGTATATTTAAGTATGTGAATATGTATATATATATATCTAATATATATCTACCTACCAATTTATCCATATATATATATATATATATATATATATATATATATGTATATATGTAGAGAGAGGGAGAGAAGAGAGGAACAATCTAAAACACTGATTGTTCTTGCTGTTCAGTTCTTCAATTATGTCCAACATTTTGTTATCACATAGATAGCACATCAGTATCTTTTATTCCTCATTATCACCTAAAGTCTCTGTCCAAGCTCATGTCCATTTCTTTCATGATGCCATGTGTCCATTTCATTGTCAGTTATCTCCTTTTTCTTTTACCTTCAACCTTTGCCAATATCAGGGTCTTTTCCAGGGTCTTCTCATGTGGTGAAAGCACAGCTTCAGTAATTGATCTTACAGTGAATAGGCTGAATTAATGTATTTAAAAATTGACTGATTTGATCTCCTTGCTATCTTAATGATTCTCAATAGCTTCTCCAACACTACAATTTAAGGGTGTTAATTCTGCAGCCTTTATATTTCATTCTAGTTCAAGTCTCACAGTCATATTTTGCAACTGGAAAAATCATAGCTTTAACTATACAAACTTTTGTGGACAAGGTGATATTTTTGCTTTTTAGCATGATGTCCAGATTTGCCAAAGCTTTCCATACAAGGAGCAGACATCTTTTAATTTCATTGCTGTCACTATGCGCAGTGATCTTTGAGGTCAAGAATATAAAATCTTACACTGCAACACTGCTTCCATTTCTTCTCCCTTTATTTCCTAGGAAGTAATAGAAGTAGTTGCCAAGATGAATTTTTTAGTCAAACATCAAACAAGCTTTTATATTTTTCTCTTTTATCTTCATCAGGCATATTTTTTTCTTAATCATTTTCCCATCAATATAATGTTTTCTACAAATTTGAGATTATTGATACTTCTCTTGGCAAACTTTTCTCTACTGTGATTTATCCAGCCTGCCATTTTGTGTGTTGTACCCTGTATATTTTAAATAAATTAAATGTCACTATATAACTTATATTCCTTACCCAATTTAAAACAAAGTAATTGTTCCATTTTGAGTACTAATTGTTTATTCTTGCCCCATATATAGATTCTTCAGGAGACAAGAAAGATGACCTAATTCGCCCATCCATTTGAGAACTAGTTAAACACATACATAGACATGTATGTATGTATGTATGTATGTTTGGTAATCCACACAGTCAAGGGAGTTTATATAGTCAGTAAAGCAGAAGCAGATGATTTCTGTAACTCCTCTTCTTTCTCCATAATCCAGTAAATATTGACAATTTGATCTACAGTTTCTCTGCCTCTCCACAAATTGGTCTGTTGTCCTGCTAATTTTCTGTTTGAATATTGATAAAACCCAGATTAAAGAATCTTCTTCCTGTAGCCAGTCTCAGGTTATTTTCTCATTTGGAGGAGAACCACACTTCCATTCAGCAGCATGATTTTTTTTAGGTTTTTGAAAGGTAAATGAGGGTTAAGTGGCTTGCCCAAGGCCACACAGCTAGGTAATTATTAAGTGTCTGAGGCTGGATTTGAACTGAGGTTCTCCTGACTCCAGGGAAGGTGCTCTATCCACTATGCCACCTAGCTGCCCCTAGCAGCATGATTTCCATTCACTTTTACAAACAGGATCATTCTGAACTTGAATGCATTACTATACAAAAAATATTTTCTGAGCCATTTCTGGGTAGAACATGGCAAAACATAACCTAACATACCAGTAACAAATATGAAACTGAGTGCAAAGACAGTAAGAGTGAAAAAATGGGAATGCAAGTTAAAAAAAAACTCCAAAGATTCTTGCAATTTTTAGATCCCAAATTTTTCTATAAAGGGTGCATCTTATACATAGGGAAATATGGTAACATGTTATTTTTAAATACCATGACTACTATTGACTTTTCATAATTTGCAGACATCTTGAGTGCAACAGTTTAGAACCAACATATTCTATAATTTTTATATTGCTCAACTGTGGTTTCATCAACTACACTAGCCTTACTTTTAGCAGTGCTTCCTAACATCCACTTTTCTTCATTGTTTATCATACCTGGGCCTAGATCAGTAACCACATCATTTTGGTTATTGCTGATGATAAGATCTTTCTTTTATATTTCTTCTTTGTATTCTATACACGTTTTTCAAATCTCTTCTATTTTTGTTAAGTTCATACCATCTTTGTCTTTTATCATGCCCATTTTTGTATGAAATGATGCTTTGAATTTTCTTAAGGAAATTTTCTTAAAGCAATCTTTTGTTTCTATTCTATTACTTTTTCTATATTTTTTACATTGCTTATTTAATAAAACCTTATCTCTATCTGCTATTCTCTGGAATTCTAAACTCAACTGGGTATCTCTTTCTCCTTTACCCTTAATTTTCCTTCTTTCTTTGCTTATTTGCAAAGTTTCTGTAAGCAAAAACTTTGTTTCCTTGCTCATTCATTTTCCTTTGGCGTGTATGTGTATTTTTTCTTTGCTTACTTATTTGTTTTTTTTTTTTTTTTTTTTGGTTTTCTTGTGACTGTCTCTTAAACAGCATTTTGAACAATATTGTCTATAATTTTTCCAGAACATTCTATCCAACATATCTAATTCCTTTTGCCTATTCATTACATCCACTTCACATTAATAAGGAACATCATTTAGATTATGCTTATGTGTTCTCATTATTTTTTCCTACTTCAATTTAAGTTTGAATTTTTCAGTAAAACGCTCATGATTTGAGCTACAGTCAGCTTCAGATCTTGCTTTAACTAACTGTATTGAACTTCCCTACTTTTGGCTACAAAGTAGTTAATCTAAATGTGATATTAAACATTTGATTATGTCCATGCATAGTTTCATTTTGAATTCTTGAAAGAAGACTATTTTCTATGACTAGTGTTTTATCTTGACAAAACTATATTAGTCTTTGACTTGGTTAATTTTGTATTCCAAAGTCAAAATTATTGTTATTCCAGTTATCTTTTAATTGTTACTTTAGCATGTTTATCTCCCATGTTAAGTATGACATGTCTTTTGGGGGAGGGTATTATTTCTAGAAGATGTAAGTCTTCATAGAACTAATTATCTTTGGTCACTTTTGGCATCAGTGATTGGAACAGATTTGTATAACTGTGATGTTGAATACTTTGCTTTGAATTCAAATAGATATATAATTGTTTTTATTTTTAATTCTTTTAAAATTACAACAATAAGTTTCCTATCTTTCATTGACTATGAGCTCTACTCCATATCTTCTCTAAAGTATTCTTGCCCACAGTAATGACACCTGAATTAAATTCATCTATTTGCATATACTTAAGTTCACTGACATCTAAGATGTCAATGGTTAATCTTTTCATCTCCTTTTTGAATACATCTCCCTTTCCTTGATTCCTAGATGATATATTCCAGGTTCCTATGAAATATTAATCTTAACAACATCAGGATTTCTTTTGATCACCAGACAAATCTTCAGCTGAGATTCCTTTCTGATTTGGCCCAGGCACTTCAATGGTCCAGGTTTACTTAGAATTGTCCTCTGTTCTTTCTGACTTTCCATCATCTCATAACCTAAAAAGTTAAAAATTTTATCATTTTAATATGGTTCATGGAATTTTATTGGCAACATACTAGAGTGGTTTGACACTTTCTTCTCCAGTGGATCAGCTTTTCTCAGAACTCTGTACTGTAACCTATCCTTTTCAAATATCTCTGCCTACATAGATTATACTTTCATTGAGCCATACAAGCCACTCTACCAGAACAAGGTAGTGATCCAGAATAGTGTGCAAGACAGTAAATACCAATTTCCCACTCTGAGCTCTCCTTCAAGAATTTTGATACCATTTTAATTTTAAATAATTTCATCTATTTTAAACATAATTGTAATTCCAAAAGGTTTAAATGTAAGGTAGAAAAATGGGGAAAGGAATAAAGTAGGACATTATAATTTGGTGACCTTGTTGACTAACTGATGATGAATAAAGAGAAGCAATAATCTTTATTTCTCATGATTTATTATACAACTGAACAAGAGTTGATCCTGGACTTTCAAAGTCTATATTAGCAGATTAAATATTTTGACAAATTCTGGCTGCAGGGAAGAACTCCTTTTGGTATTGTTCTTCTAAAATACTCTATATTTCTATCTTCTTAGGTGTAGCCTAGTCAAGACTAAGGGAAAGATAGTATGCTCACCTAAGTTGCTGATGTTAGAAGGATGTATAGCTAAGGCAGCAGATGTATGATGGAATTCAGGATCCAAAAGAATCTTAATTAGAACAATTGATCTGAATTTAATAAGAATTCTTTGAAAAGAAAGAAAAATAAAATCATACATTTGAATACAAATCCAAAACAAACAGAAAATCTTCCAAAATATAAAATGGAAAATGTTCATATTTTAGACAAATAAATAGAGCAAAGGTATAGTGGACTGATTTGAGAGATAGTGCTTTTCTCCTTGGTAGTCTTCAAGGTGATGTTATTATACTAAGGATTCCTTTTTGTACAGGTCAGGCAAGACAGTGGAGGTTCTTTGTATTTCTCAAATTCTCTGTCTTTTGACTCAGTGAGCTTGGGCTCATTTTCCTTTTTCATTTGCAGAACTAGATTTATAAAGAAATAACTTTTAAATCTATTAATCCTTTTCTATATGACCGAATAACATCTAATGACCTGTCCCTCTTTCATTGAGATTATTGCATACCAAAAACTCATAACCTCTCATATCTATTGCTCCTTATTTCCCTTGTAGTAAGATAAAGCAAAACATGGGTATATGCTAATTATATCACTTAATCTTGATCTCTATTATTTTTCCTTTTTTGTTTGTTTTTGTTTTATTCCAAATCTGCAATTTTATAATTGGAAATCCTCCAAATATATAAGCTGCTTTCATTGATATGGGGCAATAATCTAAATAGAATTTAAGAGATTGGAAAAAAATTACCAAGGAAGCACTGATTTACTAGCTGTTCACATAACCCTTGTGTGTCAGAGGACACAGACTTGAACTCAGGTCTTTCCTCTATCTATAATATCACACTGACTCACAATCTCTGATAACTTAAATGTCATTATAACTCTTTTTTTGATTTTTAGAAAGTGGTAGATACAAAATAATGTAATAACTTAAATAATTGCTTTAATTTCATAAAAAGTCAATGCTTATATAAAGTAGGAGAATTATTGTCCTATTCAGATTCCTATTACTCAAGCACTCTAGTGGAAAAAATATCTAGGACCCTGTACTCTGTAAAGAACATTTAGAGAATGTGGAATGTATAGCAATTCCCTACTGTATGTCTAATCATTAAAGCTGTTTTAAAAGGTGTACAACTTTTAGTCATTAACAGATCCCAGCTTTTTAATTTGATACTTCAATAAAAATTAAGTCAGAATTTAGTGAGATTTTGTATGTGTGTGTATGAGAGAGAGAGAGAGAAAGAGAGAGAGAGAGAGAGAGAGAGAGAGAGAGAGAGAGAGAGAGAGAGACTGGACTTAGATTTTCAATAAAATATACATTCATAGATTATGGTTTAAAAGAAATATTTTTTTCATAAATTCTAATGATATAAATTGTTGAGATAAGAATATGCGATTTTAGTTGCAATTTTAGATCATGGATACATTATTCAGCTATAGATATTTTAAAATTACATTGTTCTTCAAAAAGAAATGTACAAAGCAAGGTGTTAAAATGGATGTACAAATCATAATTGTGAGAAATGTTATTGCATACTTTTATGCTTTGGTAATATGTTTTCATACATACTATAGAATATCCTTTATTCTAATCTTTCCATCTATCTCTCTACTTCAAGAAATTATATCCTCAGTTCCTCTTTTAAAATCAACCAAGACTAGTTATTGAACTAAATAACTTAGAGTTCAGTTCTTTGAAGCAAAAACTCTACTATTCTGTATGCATACAAGAGATGTACTATAGGTAGGAACTCATTCTTTCTAAAGGAATAGCATTTAATAATAAATGTCTAGAAATTGTTTCTTACTAAGGTCAGAAGTTAAAAAAGCAATTTTTGATACTAGAAAAACAATATTAATTTAAATTTGAGAATTTGATACCTTCTTGACCATAAAAGTAATTGTGTTCTGTCTCCTTATCTAATAATAACTAACGTTTAAATATTATTTCATTTGATATTTATAACAACAACAATGCTGAGAGGTATTATCCCCACTTCACTATTACATAATCTGAGTATCATATGAAAGTTACGTGATTTACTCAAGGTCACACAGCTAATGAATGTTTAAGACTAGATTTGAACTCAAATCTTCCCAGACCAGGCCAAGCACTTTTTCCACATTCCAATTGCTGCCTTGACTATCTTGCCCTCTACTCTTCAACCCTCTCTTCCTTCTTCTGTCCCCAAATCTTCACTTTATCAAAGAACGTCATTTGGCAGACACTGGTCAATGTCAAGGATCTGAGGAGCAAACACCACATTTCAAAACTATTTAAACTTTGGAATTTTGTTACTTCAGTAGTTTACAGATTTTTCACGGTATGAGAGGAAGGAAATTGCCATGACTAAGCAGGCTTTTCTACACGAGAGCATGACTATTGCAGATCTGTAACCTGGGAAACAGAAAGTTCTACTTCCACAAACCTAAAAAAAAAATCTGAAATGTATCATAGGTTTAGCTGGATGTTGTGACTGCCAGAAAAGATTAAAACTGTACAGCTCCAGTAGCCCAGGAGACATAAGCCTCAGTCTGAAGGCAAGGGAGAATGACTTGTTCTTGCTTTTCTTTTTTTTGTCCTCCGCAAACGAGTTGGATGTGGTTTGTGATAATTCTGACAGGTGCTGTAGCCTGTGAACTCTCCTCACTTGTCATTTCACCAAGTGAGAGAAAGTTGTGCCAGTAAGACTTCAGAAACAGGGGTTTGTTTTAACTAAAAATAGAGACAAAGAGCCAGAGTTTTCATATTACCTGGGAAGCTCTAATCCAGTGATTTTAAAACTTGTTTTGTGTCCTGGATCCCTATAGCAGTCTACTGAAGACTATGGACACTTTCTCAGAAGAATACTTTTAATATAGAAATAAAACACAATCAATTATTTTGAAATATAAGTACAAAAAAATCAAAGAAACTCACAGATCCCACTTTAAAAAACCTCTACTGGAAACAATTTCATTTTTTTCCACTTAGGCTGTCACTAAGTTTGTATTTGAAGTGATTCATTGTGTGACACCTAAAATGTGCTCAATAAATGTTGGTTTATTGATTGATTCTTTTCAACTGAACCTCTGAAATTTTGTAACTGGTATCAATCTCTATAATATTTGCTTCTCTTCTACTTCTATTCCTACTCTTCACTTAGATCTACAATGTGAGGGTGAGCTTATGTTCCCTAAAGCTTTGTCAGTGGAACAAAAATTTAGACATAGGCTACTGAGTCATGAAAACTTCATGTAAAGTCCCAACATCAAATTATTAGAGAGAGGACTTGAGTTATCAAATTGTAAACTCATTCCTCAAGTTGTGATGATGAGATGATACATTTTTATTTAGCTACAGCAAAATAAAATGTCTAATACGGTGTGAAAAAGTTCCCTTGTATTTAAGGAAAATGCACATTTCAATTTTGCAGCAATTTAAAAGTTTTGTTAAGATTTCTCTTTACCCAAGATTCTCCAAAACCAGAAACATCATAGGTTGAGTTTATAGGAGAAGCCTTCTTTGGGTGGTAATTTTATTTATAATATAGGGTTGTAATAGTGGCATTCAAACTGTCTAAGTTAAAAAATAAACAAGTACATATGATAATAAATTTGAAGATTAAAAAATAATCTTAGCTGGAAAAACAGCTATTGTATAATGAAGAAATGAAACTATGGAAAGACAATGTGGAAAGCAACATAAAAATATCATAGAAGGAAAAGTAAAAAAAAATTCTGTGAAAATTCAGTATAGTTTTACATGAGTGTATGATTATAGAATGGGTCAGACTTTTGTTACACTTTAGTCTATTTTATACAGATATTTTGAAGTTAAAAGACTGATTTAGAAAATATTGTATATATTTATATCAATTTATATGTGATAGCTTTCAGGATATGATCTCTAAGATTCCTTCCAACTCAGATAATAGTGAAATGTTTGGGTTTTTTTTTCCTTTCACTATCCAATTTGCAAGAAAGTAGACAGGATGCAGGGAAAAGCAAAACAAAAACAAACACACAAACAAATAAAAAAACCTTATTTGGTTCTACTTTTAACAATTACTTTTAAGGTGAATTACGCTATTTATCTTATTATTATCATTATGTTTTCCATAAAAGTGTTTTGATCACTGTCCAAGTTCATTGTTATGTGACTTCATATCTCCACTATTTTGATAGTTTCATGTTTTTAGTATAGCTTTCTTCATAATGGGCTCGTTTCCTTGATTTTCTCTTGTTTAGTCTGAGATGACTTCTAATTCATTTACTTTTGAATATGATATAGTAATATGGCTTCAGTTGTTTATTATTAAACAAAATCATCAAAATCAATGAGATTTCTCTTCTCAAAATAGATTATCATCTTTTATTTTTAAATAATTATAATTATTCTTTGACTATTGAATTTGTGCCTGAAAACAAAGAAAATATTTCTTTGCTATATAGAGTCATAGACTAAACCAGGACGGAACTGTAGAGGTCATCTATTCCTTCTTATTTCACTGATGAAGAAACCAATGATCAGAGACATTGTAATTTGTCTACAGTTCCACAGATAACTATCAAAAGAGAGATTTACAAACAGTTCCTCTGACTGTCAACAGAGCAGGTCTTCTTTTTGTTGCAGCCTTGGAACTGCTTAAACCAATCCTGATCTTTTGCTTTGAATTATTATGACCAAAGATGGATCTCTAAATGTATGATTTATTTTAATGTTCCTTTTAAATCTACTCTGATTTCATAATTAGTAAATAATAATTTTTCCTATACACAGCCACACTTAGAAAATTATTTACTATATTTTTGCTTCATAACATGGATAGTAATTGGTAATTTATTTTTAACATTATTTAAAGTTGGAGAGAAGTGTGTGTACCTGTTTGCGTGTGTATGTGTATGTGTGCATGAGAGAGAGAGAGAGAGAGAGAGAGAGAGAGAGAGAGAGAGAGAGAGATATTCTTTCTTTGATGCAGGTTGCCTCTCAGTAGAGTAGAACAAGTGTTGAAAAGTGACAATGTGACTTTTCCCAATTCAGAATCCTGTCACTGTCACCTTATTAAGAAGCAACTCGTTGTTCATTTGGGCTTTACCTTGGAATGTCACTTTTCACTGATTTTTTTTTTTCAGTCAAGCCTCTGGTAGAATCCATGTATGAACTAGAAAAGCAAATAGATTTTTATTACATTCCTTAGTCTCAAAACTACTGGATCATAATTTTCTTATTGGCCATTGTAGATAAATATTTCATATTTTCTTCTTTTAAAGTTGAAATCCACCATTCTTAATCTACTATAAATTTTCTGCAAGTAGTAGGCAAGAAACTAATTGCAGCATGGGATTTTCCTTGAAAATGCATAATATTGAATTTTCCTGTAACCCCTTGACACAGGTAACCATATAGTTAATCAAGAAGTCAGGTTTCATACTAATTATTCACAGCAAATGTCAAAACTTCTTTGAATATGCCAATTTTTTTCAAAAACTAACACTAGTTTTATCATTGCGATATTATAAACTCAGTAGTTGAGGCTTTATTTCCACATAATCTCCTTTATTGCCTGTCCTGGTTTGATTCTTAGTATATGTAAGATATATTCTTCCTATAATTTTATTTCCTCAAGGCTGTTAAAAGCCTTGCTACGTACATATTCCTATTGTACTACTCTCATAAATGTTTCTAGTCTTTCCTGAAAATCACTCTGTTTTTGATTTCTATGTCATTGTCCTTAAGGGAAACCATTTGTTAATAGTGGACAGAAGCTATGAGATCTCATTGTCTGTTTACTCTCAGACCTGATCCATATAGACATATGCTTGTGTGTTTTGTCTTCTAAGGATCTTGAAACATCCATCTATTCCATTATAATTTTTATTTAACTTTATTTATTATGATGATAAATACCATGGTTTCTTGCTTGGATAGAATCCTGCCTCTTTTACTCAAGAAAACCCTAGGTTGCGTTCACTCTGAATCAAGTTTATAATACTATTTACATAAATGTTAATATCTATTTTTTTCAAAATATATCATTTACCTCTTTAACTCTTTTGTGTTGTAAGATGTTGCTAGCAAAGTCATGCATCTACTATGAGTTTATTATCTGTATCGGGTTTCATGACTTCTTTATATTAGTTCAATCAGTCAGTAAGTATTTATTAAGCATTAATTATTTTCAAGGTACTAGGGATAAAATTACTAAGTATAAAAACAATCTTTACTCACAAGGATCTTAAATTCATTGAAAACAGTAACATATATCTATAAAAATACATGTACATACATATAGAATAAATACAAAATTGACAAATGCACACATCACTTCCATCAAGCAGTCAAACACAAGTTTGGAAGAAAAAAAACCTATCAGTTGAGAAGACCAAGAAAGAATTCATATAGAATATGATGCCTAATATTTATTTTGAAAGAAGAGTGGAATTTTGTGAATCTGAGTTAAGGAGAGGATGAATTTCAAACATGTGGAGCAATTCCAAAGGCAAGGAGATGGGAGATGGATGTTATAAACAGGAACAGATAGAACATCAGTTAGTTTGCGTTATAGATTATATTAGGGAAACCAATGCACAATGAGGCTGAAAAGATAAGTTGAGGTCAGTTTTTGAAAAGCTTGATGAAACTAAAGGGAAGCATTTGTCATTTACCATGGAGGCAATAGGGAGTCAATGAAATTAATGGACTAAGGTAGTCACATAGTTTGATCTTTGATTAAGGAACATCACTTAGGCAGTAATTTGTAGAATATACTAGAGTGGGGAGAGATTTGCAGAAAGGACAATACTGTGATCTAATAGATAGGAGATGAGGGCTGGAACCAAAGTGATAATCCTCTGATTTTAAGAGATACAGATATGAGGAATACTATGAGATCAATTACCAATGATTTGACAACTTACTGAATATCCAGTGAGACTGAGAATACCAGGATAATGCCAAGAATACAGCAGTAGTAGAATGGCAAGTCAGGTTATTATTATTATTATTATTATTATTATTATTATTATTATTATTATTATTGATGAGGCAATGGGTTTAAGTAATTTGCCTAAAGTTACACAGCTTGTATCAAGTATATGAGAACATTTTCAAACTCAAGTCCTGACTTCAGGACTAGAGCTCTATTCACTTCTAGCTGCCTCAAGTTGGATTAATTTTATAAGAAATGTGAAAATCTGGAAGAGAAGAGGTCTTGCTGCAGGGGTGCATGGAAAATAATGAATTTATTTCATTTCTGATGTTTTAGGGATGTCCAGGTTTAAAAATCCAATAGGTAACTGGCAGTGTGGAACTCTAGATAATACTGGATTACTATTCAAATAGAAAATAAAATGGAATAAATAACATAGTCTTATACTAACTCCCTCAATTTCCCTTATATTCAATCATTTATTAGTAGTTTTGAGGTTACAAGACAAATATTAACTTTCCCATCAATCCTATACTTGATATCATGGAATCAAAGGTTTACAAATCACAGAATTTAAAAGAAGGAAAAATCTTCAGAAGTAAGAAAATTCAATTAGTGATCAAACAGAAAATCTCTCTGTAACATCTTTTGACAAATATCATTGATGTTTTTGCTGAAGTATCTTTAGTGATAAGAAAAACTTGCTGTAACATGATACTCCCCAGAACATCTCCTTTTGGTAGGAAGCTTTACATGATCTCCCACAGATGGGTGACTCTCTGAATTTCTACCCATTAGTGCTTGTTTTATGCTCTAGAATTAAGGAAACTAGCCTAATAATCCAAAGTAAGATTAATATCCACATTTATTGTCCATAAAAAGGTCTTGAAATACAAGATCTTGATCATCCAAATTCCTCCAAAACCTTTGTCCTTTCAACTGACTCTATTGTGGACAATTTCCATTCTTCTCATGACTTGCTAGCCTTGTTTGTCAGTTGATCAATATCTTTTCCTAAAATATGATGCTAAGAAGTGTAGTCTAAGCAGAGCAAAGTCATAAATTTCCACTTTCAGGACACTACAATTTTATTAATTTAATCTATTTTTGCACCTAAAATTTAAAGTAGATTTTTTTTGACTCCCAGGATCATTAAGTCATAGGAAGCTTTTAGTCTGTCAAAACCCATGTACATTTTCTCATGAACTTTTGGATAATTATGCTTTTCTTACCTTGAGTTTGTGAAGTTTTTTTTTTTTTTACATTTATCACCATTACATTTCATTTTTTTTGCTTTGATCCATGTTCTAGACTGATTTTATCTATGTTATTTATTCCCTCAAGTTCAAAGACATTTGATTAATGTGTCTTTTTCAGAGTTAATAACAAAACATTGACCTTTATATATTTATCTCTTCTCATTGGTTCCAAGAATTTAATTGCTTCAAAATCTTATGTGTTTTATAATCTGTCTTATTCCATTTTGTCCATGAACATTTTATGAGAGAGAGAGAGAGAGAGAGAGAGAGAGAGAGAGAGAGAAAATAAGTTGTTTTACAAAAGTTCAGTTTCACTGGGTCTATAGCATATCCCTTAAATATCATTTGAATAACCTTGTTAAAAAAGAAAATGAACTATTCATGATAAACCCACTCTGACTTTTGGTGAACAATAATGACTTTCCTAAATAGTCATTATAAATACTTCTTAAGGACACTTACTAGGATGTTGATGAGAATCAAAGTTAAAAAAAATATATAACTTCTTAATTTGAAGATTTCATCCTCTTTTGCTTTTTAGGAATCAGGGTCATGTTGACCAGTCTCCATTACTGCATGACTCCTTCCATTTTCATTAAAAGTAAAACAAAAAAAAATCTGAAGCCAAGGTGATATAGTAAAAGCAAGGACTCACCTGAACTCTTCTCAATTCCCCTCCAAACATCTTTAAAATAAAACCTCACAATGAATTTTGGAACTGCAAAATCAGGACAAGTATAGGTTTAAACAATTTTAGCAATTTTGCGTAATAATTTAAAAGAACAGAGGGAAAGGTCTGCTTCACTGGCAAAAGAGTATAGACCAATGTTGTCCAGGCTCACCAGTGTAAGTTGCACATCACGATGATTAGCATCCTTGAGAATGACTGAATAAGCGGCAGTGGCTTACTGAGCTTTAGTCCACAAATAGTAATGAATCGGGAAACTCGTCAAAGAACATTACAGAAGGTCCCTTGCTGGGACTGGAAGCAGTACTCTGTGGCACTGCCCGTACATGATTCTAGGTTGCAGTTCCAGGGCAAGGAGGAAAACTTAAAGGAGCACAGACCCAGTCAGAGTTCCAGAACAGAAGGGGATACTTGTGGTCACTCATAGACCTAAATATAGACCAGGATAGCAGTGAGCACAACTCTCCTTAGATCACACCACCTTTACAAGATATGCAAAATTTCAGAGACACAGAGCAAGATAGACAAAGATAGATAAAAATCTGAAGCTTAGTAAAGAATGTCTTTCACCCTGCTAGCAGAGACCAACTTTAACATATAATTAAAAGGAAATAAAGCAAGCCAGAAAAATAAGCAAACAATCAAAGAATATTACTTATAAACTGTTACTCTGGTGATGGAAAAACATTTAAAAAAAAAGAAGACAATAAAAACCAAAGCAGCTACATGAAAAGCCACAAATAAAAATATATATTGATTTCAGGACTGGGAATGGCTCAAATGGAATTTAAAAATCAGATAAAAGGAGCAGAGAAAAAATGGGAAAAAGGAAATGTGATGTATTTTGTATATTCACATGTATTTAATATATGCATCTGTATATATTCATATTTCTGCTTCTGTATATATTCCTGTTACCTTTATTTATTATCTACACATTTGTAAGATGGTTTCAAAGATAAATTTTATTAGAGGGATATCCAGAGAGCCTGCTAATTATGACTTTCTACATTTCATTAATATATAAAACACAATTTTAATGACAAGGAAACATCCTTTCCTATAAATACTTGATTGGGACTCAGGGTCCCAACATCCAAAAGACTTAGGGTGTCAGTAATATAAATTTCTGTAACCTTGGAAAGGCACTGAAACTTCTTTCTCTATCCTAACGTCAGAGGGACTATTAATACTTTCACCAAGGTCACTTCCAGTTCAAAATACTGTAGATAAATAATTGCTTATATTCCATGATTTCAAGTGTCCTGAAGAAAGTTACAACAAAAGTACATTTTACAATAATTGTTTTGATAAAATTTTACTATTATTGATTCCTTAGTGGTCCTTCTTGTTTGTTTTAAGCATTTCTTCTCTTCTGACACAAAGTACAAAATGAATCAGGACAGAAAAAAAAAGACTTACTTAACATTCCTCTTTTTGCATGCAAAATAGTATCAGTCTAATTCTATTGTCATTATAGGATTATTTCAGCACCTAGAATTTCCATTACCATCAAACAATTGGTATGTGTCAGACATATCTAACCTTGATAATTCAGAGCCAGTAATTATTAAGATGGTGCTAAGCTTAATAGTGTTAAGCTATTTTAAGAGAATATATTTCCTATTTTTCCCTCTAAAAAGTAAATAAATGGAAAAAATAAAAAAACAAAAGAAAAAATAAATTTTCCATACTCAAATTCCTGTATGAGGAAAATAACATAAAAAGCATATGAAGGAAAATTCTACCAAGGCAGGGGAAAAAAACCAAAATCCTATGGCTGCAATATAGCCAATCATTTCTTCAATTCCTGTGTCTCAATCACTAGATGGAAAGGGCAAGAGAGGTGACAAAAGTTAGAGAAGAGCCAAGATAAGGAACAGGCAAACTCTTCACAGTTCCTCTTTCCATCAAGTAGCAATTACCTTTCAATAGTCCTTATCCCTTCACTTCAAACATCCTTCATATAAGACCCTGCTAGGAAAAACAAGTAAAGAGAAAACACTTGAACACCCATGAAAAGGGATTAAACAGCTATAGAAGTGAGAAAGAAAGCAAGATTGGCAGAGGTTTATGTTGAGGTATTTCCTTTCTTCTTCAATGGTGAGGATGATGTCAAAACTGTCCTATTCTGAAGTCCTTGAGGTTATTGAATTGGCAGATCTCTGCATAATTTACTAGATTAATTTTGTGGTTGATTCTCTTTAGTTTCATTGGTGATTAAAAGCAGTGAATCAACTTGGATAGCTTCAAGAAAGTTGGTAGTCAGATTTCTGTCTTAACAACTTGGTACTTTGTTGACCAAGGACTCATGATATATAGCTTATTTTCAATTCAATTAAACAAATATTTTAAAGTGTTTATTATATACAGGTACTTGGGATTTAAAGACACAAAAAATGAAAAACACTTCCTATCCTCAAAGTGATAGAATTCAAGTGGGATATAGAGAAAGACTGTTTGCCAAGAAAATAATTATCATACTACAGAGTAGAGGAAAAATATGTCTAAATGTAAATTGAAATCCAAGATAAGGAAGATTACAGGAGAGAACCAAGTTGTCCTAAAGAATTTCAAATAATCAACTCAGACAAATTATATGGTATGATGTCATGGACTCTCCTTTTGACATAGACTAGTGGTGTTAAATTAATCAGTCCACATGTTCTTTGGAGTCTGATGTATCAACATATAACAATATGCAGACTCCCTCACTCACAGATAAGAAAATGTTTTGTAAACCTTAAAGTGACATAATTTTTCCCTATCAGTCTGTAAATAAATAATTGGATGAATGAATGAATAAATAGGCTCTTAATGATATTGAACGCTCAGAAATTATTTTACAAATAAAGATTCACAAGAAAAAATTTTATTTCACTTATTTAGAGGTAAGAAAAATACAGTATTTATTTGGAGGACTGGTTTCCATTCTTTTCTCTTCTTTGCTCTTGAACAAGTCTCATAAACTCTGAAATTATAATTTTTAAAATCTCAAAAGTGCTCAATTAAGTTAAATTTTTATTAATTACTTATTTTATAAAAGACATTTAAAATAGCACAATTCCTGCTTTTAGAAACAAAATTCAATAATTGGATAAATATATATATATATATATATATATATGATATAAGTATGTGAAAATGTGAAAAAGATTAAAGTATGTTCTTTTTGTTAAAAAAACCTATACAACTTTATTTTCAACAACACTTTCGTTTCCAAGTAGAGGGAATGGGGAAGAAGAAGAGGGAGACATTAGGAAAGGATCATGAAAGAACCCTAATGGAACATCTATTCTTAGTTGGTATAATAAAGATAGTGTCAGCAAAGGAGATGTTCAGCAGGTAAAAACATAGAATTAAGACAGAAAAATGCCATGAAAACCTCAAGGAAAGGGAATATACCAGAGAAGGTAACTTAAATTTTGCTGAGGTCAAAAAGGAAGAGGTTCATGAAGAGGACATTAGATTTACAATTAGAGATCCTTTTTAACTTTGGAAAAGTGGTTTTCAGTTAAATAATTAAGTTTTAAAACAGAGCTATTAGAAAAAATGTTAGGAGATGAAGCAGAGGCACCAATGATGTGCACATTTTCGTTTGCCTTGCAAAAAAGAAAAAAAACTAAAAAAAAGTTATCATCAGTTAAAGGAACAAGAAAGTTCTTGAACATGGAAATGGAATATTTGTGAGTGAAAGCAAGATGAAAAATATCATAATCCCTATGTGTAGCTGAGGTGGGATAACAGATTATGGAAGTTGAGAATATGTGGAACAGGAAAGTCATGATATCAAATCTAGGTTGTATAGTGAGAGTTTTGTACATGGAATCCAGAAAATAAGAATTCAAATTTAGCTTCAGACACTATCAGCATGATTTTGAAGAAGACACTTAATATTTATTGGCTTAATTTTCCTCATCTGTAAAATGGAGTTCATAATAGCACTTAACTTCCCAGGATATTGATGAAAATCAAATTAAATTATTATAAAGCTCATTTCACTGTGCTTAAATATATAACATAGCCCTAAGTATTCATAGTAAAAATATATGAATGACAGTTTTTAGGGAATTTATTTTATGGAAGAATAAAAAACAAATCAAATAAATTATTAGCTGCTATATTAGCATTATTTTTTAATTAGACAGGTAGTAGGGCATAATATCTCAAACATAGACAATAGAGTTAGGAAGAACTAAGTAAATTTAAGTCCTTCCTCTAACACACACTGTTGTGACTCTGGGTGAGACCCTTAATATCTATTTGATTATGTATAATATATTTCTAATTGTGTGTGTGTGTATATATGTGTGTGTGATAATTTGTAATCTGCATTGGGTGAAGAAATTTAGAGAATTTTCTTGGAGAATTCTCCATGCTGATGAAATCATAGTTTCCTCTCAACAAAATTTAAAGTTATTTATTATATTAGTATTCCAATACTCAAAGAGTTTTTAAAGTGTAACAATTTTTTTCAAGTCATTTAATAAGTTGGACATGCATAAGTAACCTTTCAGAGACAGACACAATGCTCTCATCACTTTCTGTGGCCTCAAAATAAGATTCATAAGTCTTTTCCTTGTCATTTTTTTGAATCATTTAATCTCTTTTTAAAAATATTTTATCTATTTAAGGCAATAGGGTTAAGTGACTTGCCCAAGGGCTCACAGCTAGGCAATTATTATTTGAGGTCAGATTTGAATTCAGGTCCTCCTGACTCCAAGGCTGGTGCTCTATCCACTGCACCACCTAGCTGCCCTTCTTTTCCTTAGTCTTAAGGAAAAGGGAAGAATTTGAGAACTTGCATTTAGCAATTTAAATGCATATAAGAACATTTTATGGTCATATCTTAACTGTCAAAACCTGCAGTCAACGTCTGTAAACTTGAGTAATGTGATAAACATGTGTGATTTCACTAGTCCTCAGTTCAGTTTGAACAGATTCATTAATTCCCGTATGTTCTCTTGATGGATTTATGTATAGACCATCTGGTGGGAAAAATATAGTCCTTCTAATTCTTTCTATTTTCATTGAGAATACTACCATTCTTTATTGCATGATTTTCTATTTTTAATCATTACATATGCTTTCTACATTCAATTTTTCTGCTCCATTGTATTCTATTTTGATTTAATTATGCTTTCAATCTGTCCATCATATCTTCATGTTCCGTGTTCTGCATTCTTTAACAGTTTTACTGAGTTCTTCCTTGAATCAATATTTAGAAATGATGTATTTTTTAAATGAATGCCCTTTTTCTATCGAGCAATGATGTCATTCATTATGTTCCATGATTGCACATATATAAAGATTTTCCTGGATGTCCATGTTCCAAAATATTTATTACTTATTAACTTTTTGAGTTGTTTAGTCACTTTTAATTTTAGATGAAAATGGGATTATTGCATTTTTATATCCAAAGTTATTTTTATTATATTTCATTTAAATCACAGTTCTTACCTGCATGTGAAACAATTGATAGAATTAGTTTAATTTTTCTCTGACTCTTTGCTGATATTGATCATAATCACCCCATGGCATACTCTGATTCTTTAGTGCTATATACACCTTAAGCTCTGACTATAGAAAATTGATATTTTGCATTATATATTGCTACCAATTGATTGGGTCTGTTTCTGACATCCAGTATGTTAATCAAAGGGATAACACTGTGCCAATGATGCTGCTAGTCCTAAGGGGTTTGACATGCATGACACAGTTGGAATGCTCAATGAAGAACAACTATAAGCACAGCTGAGGTAGTTTTCTCACTGGGCAGACCTGAAGCTGGCTCATTGCAATAGACACTCCATATGAACATTGCCTGAAAGAGATCATCTAAATATATAAGGGAACATATCTTTTTATGTCCCTGAATGCTCTGTATAGCAAAGTGCTATAATCATGCCAGGGGATCATTAATTAAGGAAAAAAAATCAGGTATGAGTATGAGTCATTTGACCTAACATCCTCTAAATTCTTAACAGCCGGCAAGTGTTTAGTTTTGGCTTCTGTTACTAGATACATATTGCTATGTTAAATGAGACCCTTTAACTTCTCCAAACTAGGGGAATATTTAGGCAAATGATGAAGATTTGTGACAATAGCACATGATTCCTTATTGCAAGTCTTTTTTTTTAAGGAAAGAAATATCAGCATTATTAATTATATAAGAAGGATGACCTGTGACCTATTTTAAAACTGTCTTAAAAAGAAATCCATCTTTCAGTTACTGGTTTTTGTTTCTTTTAAATATAGCTAAAGTTAAAAAGAGAAACTCATTGAAAAACACTTATTGAACATGTGCTATTCTAAAATGATTATCCAATGTATTTGTTCATACCATCGTAGAGTTTTTGCCTAAAGATTGATTGGCAATTTTTTTTTTTTTGCAAGGCAATGAGGTTAAGTGCTTTGCCCAAGGTCACACAGCTAAGTAATTATTAATTTGTATTTGAACTCAGGTCCTCCTGACTCCAGGGCTGGTGCTCTATCCACTGTGCCACCTAGCTGCCCTGATGTGGCAAAATTTAATGAATTTACTTTTGTATTAGAATCCATATTTTTATGAAAGTATTCTGATATTAGTTTATTAGTAGAAAATTAGCCTCCAAGTATAAAATGGATTTAAATTGAATACTGTCAAGTAAAAACAATTAAATTTTCTGTGTATATATCAGTATGAAGATTAGCCAATCAGGGTTGGGGATTCACTGGTCTGAGAGATTCCAAATTTCTTCTTTTTTTTTTAAGGGACCCAATTATTTCTTTTTCTTTCTTTCTTCTTTTTTTTTTCCCACAAGGCAAATGGGGTTAAGTGGTTTGCCCAAGGCCACACAGCTAGGTAATTATTAAGTGTCTGAAGCTGGATTTGAACTCGGATACTCCTGACTCCAGGGCTGGTGCTCTATCCACTGCGCAACCTTAAGAAGAATTTGTGTTAAGACATTCTTTTCCTAGAAACCAATATCTCTCCATCTAACCTGAGCTGGAGGAAACTTGAATTGTATAGATTATATAACCTGGTTCATTTACCAAGTGACCCAATCTTTATTGGGATCATATTTTGAATATACTCCATATATTGGGGTATCATTTTTATCTTATTATATTTCCATGCATTGCTATTTGTCCCCCAGATTCCTCTTCATGGAACTCCTGACTTTTCTTCTTACTAGTCCCTTTTTGGTCTTGTTAATTGACCCTCTTTAGTTTTGTTTGCTTAATTTTTTTTTTCTGAGGACTGTTTCTCCAGGCTGCAAGCAATATAGTAGTAGACTCTACTATATACTAACCAACGTGATCCTGACAGACCCCCATTATGTGCACTCTCAATTGCGTTTGGAATGCAATGTATTTCCACTGCAAATGGACCCTAATTGGATAGGTAGGGTCAGCGCAACAACCCCTTTCAGCTTTGAAGCAGCTACAGAAAATTGACCTCTGTTCCAATTCCCAGATGAATCTGGGCTCAAATTGTTTAAAGAGGGAATATGAATTTTTTTTCACCTTATATAATATTTCTTCATTCTTTCTTTTATTTATTTTTAAGGAAGATTTTATTTATATTGAATTTTACAATTTCCCCACTAATATGGGTTCCCTCCCCTCCTACCCCCACCCCCTACCACAGAAGGCATTTTGTTAGTCTTTACATTATTTCCATGGCATGGATTGATCTAAGTTGAATGTGGTGAGAGATAAATTGTATGTCAATAGAAGAAACATAAAGTATGATATAGCAGAATTACATAATAAGATAAATTTGTTAAATTAAAAGTAATAGTCTTTGGTCTTTGTTCAAACTCCAGGATACAGATGGTATTCTCTTCAATACCCCAGAATTTTTCCTGATTGTTGCCCTGATCATATGAACAAGTCCATTAAGGTTGATCATCACCTCCATGTTAGGGTGTACAATGTTCTGGTTCTGCTCATCTTGCTCAGCATCAGTTCATGCAAATCCTTCCAGGCTTCCCTAAATTCTAATCTCTTCTGGTTTCTAATAGAGCAATAGTTTCCATCAGACACACACACACACACATATATATATATATATATATATATATATATATATACACCCACATATATTAATATATATTATATATATATGTGTGTGTGTGTGTGTGTGTGTGTGTGTGTATATATATATATATATATATATATATATATATATACCACATTTTTTAAGTCACTCCCCAATTGATGTATATTCACTCAATTTCCAATTCCTTGCCACCACAAATAGAGCTGCCATGAATATTTTTGTACAAGTGATGTTTTTACCCTTTATCCTAATCTCTTCAGGGTATATGCCCAGTAGTGGTTTTATTGGATCAAAGGGTAGGTACATATTTGTGCCTTTTGGGCATAGTTCCAAATTGTTCTCCAGAAAGTTTAGATGAGTTCACAGCTCCATCAACAATATATTAGTGTCCCAGATTTCCCACATCTCTTCCAACATTGATCATTGTCCTTTCTGGTCATATTGGTCAGTGTGAGAGTTGTGAGGTGGTATCTCAGAGATGCTTTAATTAGCATTTGTCTAATAATAAGTGATTTAGAGCAATTTTTCACATGACTGTGGATCACTTTGATTTCCTCATCTGTGAATTGCCTTTGCATGTCCTTTGACCATTTGTCAATTGAGGAATGGTTTGTCTTTTTTTAAAAAAATTTGACTCAGTTCTATGTATATTTTAAAATGAGTCCTTTATCAGAAGTACTGGTAAAAATTGTTTTCAAATTTACTACATTTCTTTTGATCTTGGTTACAGCGATTTAGTCTTTGCAAAATCTTTTTAATTTAATGTAATAAAAATTGTCTAATTTATTTTTATTGATGTTCTATATCTCTTCTTTGGTCATAAAGTGCTTCCCTTTCCATAGATCTGATAGGTAAACTATTCCTTCATCTCTTAGTTTGCTTATAATTTTCATTTTTATGTCTAGAGCTCGTATCCATTTTGAGCTTGTCCTGGTATGGGGTGTGAGCTGTTGGTCTAATCCAAGTTTCTTCCACACTATTCCAATTTCCCTAATAGTTTTTATTGAAGAGAGGGCTTTTTATCCCAATAGCTGGACTCTTTGGGTTTATCAAACAGCAGATCAGTATAATCAATTCAAGCTATTGAACCTAGTCTTTTCCACTGATCCACCAGTCTATTTCTTACCCAATACCGGACAGTTTTGATGACTGATACTTTATAATATAATTTTAGATCTGGTAGAGCTAAGCCATCTTCTTCTGCACTTTTTTTTTTCATTACATCCCTGGAGATTCTTGCTTTTTTATTTCTCCATGTGAATTTACTTTTGATTTTTTCTAACTCATTAAAGCAATATTTTTGTAATTTTGATTGGTAGTTTAATTTTGGTAGAATTGTCATTTTTTTTATTATATTAGCTTGGCCTATCCATGAGTAGTTGATATTTGCCCAATTATTTAAGTCTGATTTTATTTGTGTGAGAAGTGCTTTATAATTGTTTTCAAAAAGTTCCCGAGTCTGCTTTGATAGGTAGACTCCTGGGTATTTAATATTGTCTGAAGTTATTTTGAATTGGATTTCTCTTTCCAGCTCTTTATGCTGTATCTTGCCAGTTATATATAGAAATGTTGAGGATTTATGAGAGTTTATTTTATATCCTATGATCTTGCTAAAGTTGCTAATTATTTCTAGAAGTTTCTTAGATGATTTTGGGGGGATTTTCTAGGTATGCCATCATGTCATCTTCAAAGAGTGAGAGTTTTGGGTCTTCCTTCCCTATTCTAATTCCCTCAATTTCTTTTTTTCTTCTCTTATTGCTGAAGCTAACATTTCTAATATGATATTGAATAGTAGTGGTGAAAGTGGGCATCCTTGTTTCACCCCTGATCTTATTGGGAATGCCTCTAGCCTATCCCCATTACATGAAATGCTTGTTGATGGTTTCAGATAGATACTGCTTATTTGTAAGGGATTGTTGTGTGTGGGAGTACTGTAAAGCTTCATCACCTGGTGTCCTCTAGCACCAGAGTGTTATTTATTGGTTGATTGTAGTGTGCCATGGAATGGGAGTGGACCAGGCTCTGGGGAGGATATTCAAGCACTTGTATTTGGTCTAAGAAATGGAAATCTAGGAGAGTACTTGGAGAACTTTAAGGAGAATTTGTCTTCCTTGTTTTCCTTGTCTCCCACCCCTTCACCGTTCGCCTGAGTAAGGATAGGCTAACTGGCAAGAACCTAACACTTCCTGAGAAGCTAGTCCACAGAAACATAACAAATGTTGCCCAAACAAGGACACAAAGACAGAGGTGTCTTAGTGGAGTCCAGGATAAGGATCAGCAGATACAAGCAAAAGGAATTCCAAGCAACATCCTGAAGTAGAGGACTCCAGAAGAGGTAATAGGCTGATTTGTTACCAGGGGGATGATTTCAAGGAAGTTGGAACGAGGAGGTGTAAAGCGAAAGTAAGAAGAAACAAATAATTATTTAATATTAAGGAACCAATGAAAGTAAAAAACACAAATAGGTATTGAGCATTGAGGATCCAGAGGGAAGTGGAGTCTCTGAAGCAGCCCTGCAGGGGATGGAGCTTCTTTCTCAGCAGCAATCTGTACCAGCACCATGAATGGGATTTGGGGGACCTGTTTGCTGTTCTTTTGGTTGTTGTTGCCTGTCTGGCTGACTGAGTGTGACCCAAACCCCTAAACCTACAGTCAACTTTAGAGACTTCTTGTTGTTGCTGCAGACCCTGATATAGACCCTGACACTGACCCTGAAGCCTAAGACAAATTTCACTCCAGAAGGCACAGCAAGTTTCACTCTCCAGCTTATATTCAAATACAAGACAACTATTGCTCCTGCACTAGAAAGTCATAAAGTACCAATTAACTGCACTTCTTGTGTTGAGTTAAAAATGTCACATGTTATTGGATAGTTTGTAATGGTGTTGACTACTGTTTAAAAAATGCAACAACTCCAATTCGTACTGTTGTCAACAACTCAAGTCAACAACTCAAGTAATTTCAAAGACTCTTTCTCATTCTGAATTATTACTTTAATTTCCTCCTCAATGGTAGTGAGTTCACCTTTTTTCATTTATGATACTAACAATTTGGTTTTCTTCTTTCTTTTTTTTAATCAAATTGACCACAGGTTTAACAATTTAATTGTTTTTTTCAGAAAACCAGCCCTTGGTTTTATTCATTAGTTCAATAATTTTCTTGCTTTTGATTTTATTAATTTCTCCTTTAATTTTTAGAATTTATAATTTGGGATTTAAGTGGGGGTTTTTAATTTGGTCTTTCTCTATTTTTTCAGTTGCATATCTAGTTCATTGATTTCCTCTTTATCTAATTTATTCATATAAGCATTTAATGATATAATATATCCCTTGACAGCCTCCTTGAGTGTATATTGTTTCGTTATTGTCATTATCTAGGATAAAATAATTAATTCTTTCTATAATTTGTTGTTTGTTCCACTCATTCTTCAAAATGAGGTTATTCGGTTTCCAATTAGTTTTGGATTTATATCTCCTGGGTCCAATATTGCTTGTGAATTTTATTGCATTATTATTTGAGAAAGATGTATTTACTATTTCTGCCTTTCTGCAATTGATTATTAGGTTTTTATGCCTGAGTACATGGTCAATTTTTGTGTAGGTGCCTGAACTACAGAAAAGAAAATGTATTCCTTTCTACCACCATCCAATTTTACTCCATAGGTCTATCATGCCTACGTTTTTCTAAGAATCTATTTACCTCCTTAACTTCTTTTTTTGTTTATTTTATGATTAGATTTATCTAAATCTGAGAGCAGGAGTTTTAGGTCTCCAAGTAGTAGAGTTTTGCTGTCTTTGTCTTCCTGTAACTCCTTCAACTTCTTAAGAATTTAGATGTTATACCATTGGGTGCATACATAATTAGCACTGAAATTACTTCATTTTCTATGGTACCTTTTAGGAGGATATGTTTTCCTTCCTTATCATTTTTAATGCTCTCCTACTTAAAATGCTCCTCCCTTTTTTTTACATCTTTCCCTTTGCCATTTCTTCCTTCCCTTCCTTCTGTTGTTTCCCCCTTTCCATCCCCTCCCCTTTTCCCCTTTTACCACTATAAAGGGAAGATAAGTTTCTTAACTTAGATGATGTATGTATGTTATTTTTGCGTCAATTTGATGAGAGTAAAATTCAGGTGGTTCTCACCTCATCCCTTCTTCCCCTTTATTGCAGTAAGTGCTTTGCAAACCTTAATGTAATGAGATTTACCCCATTTAGTCTGCTTCATCTTCCCATCTCTTTACTGTCCTCCTTTTTCAGGAAGTATTATTTTTAAATCATTCTATCTAAATCCTAGAAAGGTCATGAGTGTCCATCATTTATGGTTAAGTATATTCTCTCTAATAGAATAACAGTCATTGAGAGTTGTTAGTATTTTCCTCCCAAGTAGGGATATAATCAGTTTCATCTTATTGGAGAGAAGTTTCTTGAATAAGTCATGCATGTCCATCTCTTCTGGCTAATTAAATTGTCTCTAATAGAGTTACAATTCTTGAGATTTATTAAAGTCTTTCTCCCAGGTAGGGATGTAGCCAGTATCATCTTATTAGATAACAAATTTTTTTTCTGTTTTTTAACCCCCCCCCCCCTTTTTAAACCTTTTTATGTGTCTCTTGAGTCTCCTGTTTGAAGTCTAAATTTTCTATTAAGCTCTGGTCTTTTCATCAGGAAAAGTTGGAAGTCTCCTATTTCATTAAATGTCCATCTTTTTCTCCTGGAAAAGAAGGCTCATTTTTCAGGGACAATTCTTGACTGCATTCCAAACTCCCTTGTTTTTCAGAATATTGTATTCCAGGCCCTTTCATCTCTTAATGATGATGATGCCAGGTCCTGTGTGATCCTTACTGTGGCTCCTTGTTATCTAAATTGTTTCTTTCTGGCTGCTTGCAGGATTTTCTCCTTTATCTGATAGTTCTGTAATTTGACCACAATATTCTTTGGTGTTTGCACTTTAGGATCCCTTTCCAGAGGAGATTGATGTATTCTTTCAATAGCTATTTTGCCCTCTGGGTCCATGATATTAGGTCAGTTTTCCATCACTAAATACTATAATATTGAGTCTAGGCTTTTTTTCTCTTCAATGTTTTCAGGAGGACCAATAATTCTTAGGTTATTTGTCCTTGATCTATTCTCGAGGTCAGTCGTTTTGCTGATGAGGTATTTTAAATTTTCTTCTCTTTTTTCAATTTTTTGGTTTTGGTTAACAGATTCTTATTGTCTCATGATGTCATTGGTTTCCACAGACTCCATTATTTTTTTTTAGAGAAGAATTTTCTTCATTTACCTTTTTGTAACTCCTTTTCTAATCGGTGAATTTTATTTTTTGTAAGAGTTTTCCATTTGACCAATTGAGGTTTTGAGAGACTCATTATTTTTTTTTGCATTTGTCCAGTTGTATTTTCCAAGGATTTGTTTTCTTGTTGCAAGGTGTTAATCTTCTCTTGGGTTTCTTTTCCCAAATTTTCCAATTGATTTTTTTTTGCAAGGCAGTGGGGTTAAGAGGCTTGCCCAAGGCCACGTAGCTAGGTAATTATTAAGTGTCTGAGGCTGGATTTGAACTCAGGTACTCCTGACTCCAGGGCTGATGTTCTATCCACTGTGCCACCTAGCCAACCCTCCAATTTATTTTTAATCTCCTTCCTGATTTCTTCAAGGAAGTCTTTCTGTGCTGGAGACAAAATCATAATTTTCTAAGAAGTTCTACATCTCTCTGAGTTAGGGTCTTTTCCATCTAGGAATTTTCCTATGTAACCCCTCTTTCTGCTATCCTTTCTTCATTTTCCTGTGTTGGGTAAGAAGCTGGTTCACAGAGTTTTGATGTTGGGATCCTAGAGGCTTTGCTCACTGGGTTTTAGTAACTCCAAGTGGGCCTGCCAATAGGGGGTGCTAGAGGCTTTGCTCACTGCATGTAATATCTCCAGCTGGCCAGTAGGGTGTGCTAGAGATTGTTGTTTATTATACCCACTCCAGAAGTCACACAGCTGCTGCTTCTATACTCAGTATGAATCTTAGGATTCTAAGCAGGCCATCCAAACTTAGACTCAGGTTTCCTCTTAGCACTGGTGCTGTTACCCAGTTCTGGAATATGAGTTTCAGAACTCCTGGCTAGCATCATTTTCTATTCCCTTTAAAATTATAAAACCTTCTCTGTTGGATCTGGTACTTCTTCCCTTAAGCATAGTGACAAGACAGGTTTTCCTTAAATCCCTTGAATCTTTCAAATATAAAATGATTCTGGCTAGCTTTCATTGCTCTTGTTTTCAGGATACTTTCTTTCTCCCATTATTGTTCTGGAATAGAGAAAATGACTCACTATGATTTTTTTTTCCTGAGTTTCCTGATCAGGACTCAGTCTTTTTCATTTACCAGAAATTTGACAAGAAATGGTTTATACTTTATTTTCCTCCATCTTTGCTGATATGTTGACTTACTGAACCTAAGTCTCAGATTTTAAATTTATCCCTATTGTGTTTCATTTTCTTGGATTTATTCTGAGAGTCTATGCTGAAGGATATTTTTTCCTTTTTCTGTTATGTCATACAATTTATGAACTGCCCTTCCAATCTCTGTCATCTACAAATCTGACAATATTTCCTTTATCTCAGTAATTAACAGTAAGTGTTCAACAACATATTATAAAACATGAAGTCTCTAGAGCTACTCTAGATAACAATGATCTCTTAATCATGAGTATTTGGATTCAGTTATTCTAATATCTCCAAATTCCTATAATTATAACCAGCCTACATCTCTTACTGACTTCTCAGTAGGTCTATTGTGAACCTTTCTGTAAGATTATTTTCACTGCATACATTTCATAATTCAAATGAGTAGACAAATTAATGAATGAAAGAATGAGAGAGAGAGAGAAATGAGGTAGTCTATCATCTTAAGGAGCTTGCATTATTACAGGGTAATTATATACAATTAGGAAGAAAGTGGTCCGAGAAAGAATTTTAGTTGAAAGCCCATGGGATAGAGGGGAGCCAAAAAAACAATCAATTATCATGTGCTTTTCTTTTTAGGTTTTTACAAGGCAAATGGGGTTAAGTGGCTAGCCCAAGGTCACACAGCTAGGTAATTATTAAGTGTCTGAGACCACCAGATTTGAACCCAAGTGCTCCTGACTCCAGGGCTGGTGCTTTATCCATTAAGCCACCTAGCCAGCCCATATCACATGCTTTCTAGTATCAAACAGAGCATTAATTTAATTACTTATTCTAGAGTAAGGGGAGGAAAACTGACAGTGGGAAGGGGCCAAGGTATTTTCTACTAAATATGGTTAGTTCGGAAGATTTCTTATTAATTCAGAGTCCATCCCAAAATAAAATATTTGATCATTGCCAGGTTCAAAGTCAAGATTACACTTTGACTCTTAACTTTTATAATTAAGAGATTTGCCTTTCTCCAGTTTATTTGTATTGAAATCTGTTCATGAATTTTTAGTGTTTAATAGGTACAAATCAATAATGATACTTGCATGTTCTTTCATTGACATGAGAGAACATACCTTTTAAAAGTCACCACCTCTATAGAATTTTATGTTTTTGTCTGGGTTATTGTAATTTACTTTATACTAGTAAAGCAAAAAGGACAACTAAAAGTTCATATATGGCCTCAGACACTTACTAGTTGTGTGACCTAGGCAAACCACTTAAACCTGAATATCATCATCAATAGAAATGAGCTGTAGAAAAAAAAATCACCCCCAAATGGGGTCATGGAGAGTTTGAGATGACTAACATATCTCAAAAACAACAAACTAAGTAAAACTAAAAGAAGCCCATTTGATTAAAAATTCTTAGAATTAGCGAACTTGCCTCTTAACAATATATTAATAAATGTATTTCAATATAATTGCCTTCACAAACTAAATATTTTATTTCATACTTCAAAATATATATTTCCAACTCAAAAAGTTCACTACAAAGTGATAAATTCTAATGATATAAAGAGTAAAATCAAAGAATCTCTGGTTATCAAATAGTTCCTATAAGAAAGGAATTCATTATCATTTATAGAGGAGAGTTGCTATAACATATATAAAAATAAATAAGAAAAATATTGGAGTCATAATCAGAAATAAGTTGGAGATCATAGAAAGCTACATTAGGAAAAATGTTTCTAAAAATAGGAGGATCACAGATTTAGAACTGAAATTGTTCTTTTAAGTCATCTAGTTCCAACTGGTACATCTTATAGATGAGGAAATAGAAGTCCAGAATAGTTATGATTTGCCTTGACCTATATTTTGAAAAATGAGAAGGATTCTGAGAGATAGAGATGAAGAGGTTGGCACTCATTTTTAGCAGGCAGAAAATTGCTGGTAATCAAGCAATAAAGATTGAGAAGAGATCATTTATGTGTATGGAAACAAAAGAGAAAAAGTCATCATATATAAAGAGAGGAAAAACATATGCAAGGAGGGATGTTTAAGTATGGAAAAGACAACAGACTAATCAAGGAAATGAGAAAACTCTACATGTCACTTTGAATTGAATAGAATCTTCAGGGTAGTTTTAATCTAAGGATATTGTCTTAGAGCATGAAGAACAACTTCAAATCTTAACCTCACCAAAGGCTTTGCTAGAAGCTATTGTTGAAGAGTTAATAGATTAGTATAGGTATTGGTCTTGAATGTTGTTGTCAAACCCAAATAGAAACAGGGACCACTAATTACCAAAGGATCCCTATGAGCCACATATTACCTTAGTTTTAAAATTTAAGGCTATCTATATTATCATGTATATTTACTAATTTTGTTAAATATTTCCTAATTGTATTTTAGTCAGATTTAGGGATTACTGGGGAGGGTTTGTCACATCCATTCTTGATTAATTTAAATGTTTTCCAAATTTAACAGAGATATATCTAGTCATTTGTAGGTAAAATAGTTTTCCTAAAAAAATAGCTGACTTCATAATAATGTGAGAGTAGACAATAAATGAGAAATGTTAGTTATAATCAAAATTAATACATCAATATAAATGAATTAGAGGATAAATAAACAACCTCAATTACATTTCAGGCACCTCATAATGACATATGTAGAAGTCAGCAGTCAATTGTTATTTGTACAAATATCTGAATTTTTATATTCATATTTTGATACTCTTCACTAACTAGATAATGTTAATATGGCTGCTACGTATTGCCGGAAATATCTTTGCTTTCTATTAGACTCTACTTCCTCCATACAATCAGTTTTCAGAGCTTCAAAGAGCAAACCTCTAAAGATATATTAAAGAAGATAATCTATTTAAGAATATACTGAAACTATTGATCATGTAGATTTCTCATTATCATTTTGGAGTATATTATATCTCATGTCAATGTTTTAAATAAAAGAAATAAAATCATCAACCCAAGTATGCATTATAATTTACTTGTACAGTTGCATAATCTATATTGATTTTCTGCACTTAGATAATAGTTAAGATACTTGCAGATACCACACACCAACCATTTAGAATCATTTTCATATTCAGGTGATGCACAATCAAGAGACACTAGGTTCCAAAAATAGTCAATCAAGAGAAAAAAAAAAGGAGACAATTATGTGGAGAATACTTATTTGAAATCATGAGTTCACTATAAATTCTGAGGTGACCTTAAAATGGAATCATGTTAATAAACTCCCTGAAACTGTGGTATTTAAAGACATGATTGCTGATAATTTAATTATTTTATTATAATGTCAGAATTCTAATAAAAAAGATGATCATTTTACTGTTTTTGCTCTCTTACACTAGAAACAACCGTAATGACCATGCTCACAATTTTTATGTCATTTTAAGGTGTAGATGTTTCTCAGGGTGGGAAATCAACGCTAATTGGTTAAGAATTAATGAGAGAATGATTATACAATAAGGAGCTGAACCTGAAGTATGATTTTGTCACTTAGTTCTTAAGTTGCCCCCCATCTTGAACAATTTACTTAAAGTATTTACAACTAATTCATGCCTGAGGAGAATGGCAACCTCCACATGGGTAGGCTCTAGTTGGAGGAGAAAGTTATTTCAACCTTTAGCAAATGAATGAAATATGAATCTCTCCAAATCAGTGGTTATTAATAATCACTCCGGGGAAGATCCACATCTAAAATATATTATAAAAAATAAAATCTAGTACATACTGAAGTTCTTTTAAATTGACACGTTTTCAAGAGAAATACTAATTTTTACATGTATCTTAGCAGAACTTTGGTCAGTGCGGATCAGCAGCCAAAATTAAATCAGAAAATTTAAGAGTTCAAATGAAACAGCAGTGAGTAAATAAACTATTCTCTCTTGCCTTATTTGCCAGTGGAGAGTTTTTTTTTTTTTTTATTTTATAATCCAACATTGTGTTCTATTAGAATAATATCCTTCATTGTCCTAGAGCAGTATAGGGGAAAAATATACAAAATTGAAATCAAGAGTAAATTAATATAGAGATTTTGAGAATACATTTTCAAAGGCCTACTGTGTTGTCTATATCTATGACTAATAGAGTATTTGAAATTACAACTAATTTGGTCAAAAAAGCTGCTTTTAGGCAAAAATCAAAAACAAAAACAAAAAAACTATGATAATCACATTTCTAGGCATCCATGGATGCTTATTACTCTGTCATTGAGCTTACAGATCTCTATAAATTCATATAGTCCTACCCAGTTTATAATCTAATTAACAAATGCTATTAAAAATGCACCATGCTGATTAAACCATTTCACCTTTGCTGCTTGATTCCCTTCTACTCAATTTAAAAATACAACTCTGATTTCAAACAAATTAATTAATCCCTTTCCTTATTTGTTTGTTTCAGGTCCATTAAATAGAAGCAATTAAATTGCTTCATATTTAAAGCATGAAAAAGATAATTTTAAAGGCCCCATCTGTTAAAAGAAAAAGCAAAACTTACTTCAAACTCAACATGTGAATGAATATTCTTTTCTTTCCCAATATATAGAGGCTGTCCAGGAGACTCCAAAATGGGTAAATCCATTTTGAATATCCATTGACCCTGCATTATATTCTGCTTAAGAAAATGCAAAGCTTTCAGGATAACTCAAATCTTACCTAGGCAAGAAAAATATTGGTCCCCAGGTTTAATGTAATCCTTTTACCTAACCATCTTCTCTTCTCAACTCTGCCTCAGGGTTAAGAACTTAATTTAATTAGACTCTCATCATGCAAGTTATAAAAATAAAACTCAATCATTCAGACTTCGTTTCTTGCATTTAAATAAACCATCGGGAATTTTTTGGGCTTATTTCTTCTATACATTTACGTGTCTATTGTGGGGGGGGGGGGTTATGGTCAATTATACCTTAATAAAAATCAAGGCAGCTGATGTTTCAGTGTGGTTTTTGTTTGTGTGGATTTCTGTGATTTTGGCTATGACTGATTTTTAATGAATTTTTCTCATGATGATATTTCATTTTATTAGAGAAGTCAATGAATACATATGTGTTGTCATGGGCATTTTATTGTCCAAAACAAAGGGTATATAACCCTTCAATCTAAGTGCTGTCTATTATTTAAGATCTTCAGTTTTTAGAACTCTATCACAGGAAACACATTGCAATATTATGTTGGAAACCTAACTATTTCAAAATATGGAAGGAGCAAAGAAGAAAAAAGAAAATATTACAAGAGTTAACTACAACTACAAAATTTTCTATGCCTTTTATAGAATGATACAGATAGAATAGCAAATTTATGTCATAGTAAAATCTGTTGACATTTCAGAAATACAAATATTCTTTCACATAATGATTGGAAGGGGGAGATTCTTAAACAATGTTATACTCAGATGTTTCTTTATGGCTGGGAAGAGATCTAGCATTTCCATTATTGGATATATATCTGAAATAAGGTTTGGAATCTTTTGAGGTTGTAGAAATGGTAAAGGTATTACTGATATTTCTGATAGCTATGAGATAGTATCTCAAAGCTGTTTTAGTTTGTCTTTCTCTAAGCAATAGTGACATAGAACATTTTTATATAACTATAAATAGCTTTGATTCACTCTCTGAAACTTCCTCTTCATATCATTTGACCATTTAGCCATTGGGAAATGGCTTGTATTTGCATAAATTTGGCTCATTTTCATACATATTTGAGAAATGAGGCTTGTATCAGGGAAATTTTATCTTTCTTTTTAAAAAAAATTCCTTTTGTCTTTCTTTCTTTTTTTTTTTGTAAAAGGTAGTTATGATAGGACTTCCAGGTTGGAGCCAAGATGGCAGTGTGAAGGTAACATGCTCTTGGAGCTTTTCCCTGCCAAAAATAAATGAAGTCTCCATTCTGACATTGAAGCTACAGTTCCCACCAAGAAAATGAGAAAATTCAAAGAAGTTTTCAGTAGTAAACATTGTGGAGGACATGCAGTGAAGGTCTCTATGGGGGGGGGGAGGGGAAATAAAGTTCAGGTAGAGGAGAGTGGGAAAAGCAAGCAGGAGGCTTTTAGCCACAGTGCAATCTAGGTCTCCACAGTTTAACAACAGCAGAGGTCCTGGAAACTAGCTATCAAATCAACTGGGAGAATCCTAAACACCAAAATCTGAACCCTGGGAACACCAGGGCAAAAGACAGGACTGGGTCAAAGCCAAATAAGTGCTAAGTCAGAACCTGAACATAAAGGAGGAAACAGTCATCTGCAAAGGCAAGGCTTAGAGTGCATAGGCAACATCTTGACCAATGACAAGACAGGGACCATACCCCAGTCCTATCAAAAAAAGAAAAAGGAAAAAACCCTTGGATCTATACTCCCTATACCACAGGAGCAAAACTAAAACAAAAAAGATGAGCAAAAAAGCTAAAAGAGTTCTCACTGGAGAAAGCTACTTTACAGACAAAGGTGACAGCAAAGTCATGACTAAAGAAGAAATCAGTGAAAAATCACTTATAGGGAAAGTATCAAAAAAGACTATAAATTGAACTCAAATAAAGAAGCTCATCAAAGACCTTTAAAATAATTTAAAAACCAAAGAAGATAGGAAGAAGAAAAATGGAAAAAACAAAAGAGAGTCATGTAGGAAAATTATGAAAAATTGACCAGAGAATTCAACACCTTTAAAAAGGAAATAGAAAAAGTAATTGATGAAAATTAAACCTAAAACTTAGAATTGAAAAAATATAAACCAATGAATCCATGAGACTACAATAGGCCATCAAAAAAAAAATAAAAATACTGAAAAAATTGAAGAAAATGTAAAATACCTTTCAGGGAAAATAAATGATTTGGAAAATAAATCCTGGAGAGACAATCTATGAATATTCAGACTTCTAGAAAGCCTAGACCAAAAAAGAACCTGGAAAAATATCATGCAGGAAATTATAAAGGAAAACTTTTGAAACTTCCCAACATAACCATTGAAAGAAACCACAGAACCCAGAAGGAGTCCCCTAGGATAAAAAATTCCAAGGGCTGTTATAGCCAAATTCTAAAACTCTCAAGTAAATGATGGAATATTACAAGAAGCAATAAAACCAACCAAACAAACAAAATAATCCAAATACAAAGGAAATTTAATCAGAATCACACAGGACCTATCAGCCTCAACACTGAAAGATCTGTAGACATGGAATAACATATATCAATAAGTAAAGTACCTGGGATTTCAACCTAGAATGTTCTACCCTACAAAATTCAGCATATACTGCCTGGGAAAAGATGAATACACAAAGATCAGAACTGAACAGAGAATTAAGTCACCAAATACAGGACTCAAGAGTTGCATAAATGTAAAGGGGAAGAAAAACCCCAAACAAAACAAAGCAAATGTTGGTCAAGACCATCAAATTGTATACAACCCTAAAAGGGAACATATGACTCTTCTAATTCTTGCGAACTTTACTTCTCATAGTATAATTGTAAGGTCCAATATAATTGAAGAGATTAGACTTAAAATATATGGGTATAGTTTGGTCTTTTCTCTTCATTGAAGAGGTCCAAAATGACATCAATATGTTTGAGACAAAAATGCCCTTTTGAAAAGCAGGGGTATTAACTTAAATTTAAATGTGTCATTATCCTTTGACCCACTTTAATTCTGAGTGTTGATGAAGGTTAGCCTTTTGCCTAGTGGAGGCATCATAAACTGGGTGATTCTTGCAGTTCCTTACATCAGGGTTTGAGGCAATCCACTCTGGGTCAGGAATGGGGGGAAAGCTAAATTGTGAGAGAAAATAGGCCATGCTTCATTTAATAAGAGGTTAAGTAACCTAGGTGGGGAGGGTGGGTCAAGTGTGAGAGAAAATAGGCCTTGGGGGAGGGGCACAAATAGTTCAAGAAATAATATGGTTTAGGATGATAAGTTAACTCATGAGGAGGATTGTACGTACTAGAAAGATGCTTGAAAAGGATGGTAAGGTAAAAATGATTGTAATTATAATTGATATTGATATAATTTGGGACAAAGCTGCTTAACAAGCAATCAAGCAATCAATCTGAGATGGTACTATGAAAATAATAGGAGCTTATCAAACAATCAAATAATCAAATGTGATAGATAATACTTGATTAATAATACTAGAGAGAAAAAACAACACCCAGAAGAGGCACACAGGTTTTATAACTTTAGAGGGAAAGAAGGGAGACCATGAACTCTGAGAAAATTCTATTTAAAAGATTTGGTCCAAAGAGGCAACAAGATACATTCCTACTTGGGTTTAACAATTTATCCTAATGTACAGGGAAAGGGGGGGGGGCAGAGAAAGGGAAAGATAAGAGAAGAAGGGGCTAATAAAAGGGAAGGCAAAAGTATAAGTGAAAATAAGTGGAAAGTTAAATTTTAAAAGAAAAATCAAAAGGGAAAGGGAGTAAAATTTTGGTGAGGAGAAATAAGAGGAAAGGAAAGAGAAAACTATAAATGGAGAAAGATAGCACAAAGGGAAATACATAATTAGTAATATTATTTGTAAATGTGAATGGGATGAATGGTCCCATAAAAACAGAAGTGGATAGCAGAATTGATTAAAAAGCAGAATACTACAATATGTTGTTTACAAGAAAAACACTTGAAGCACAGAAATACATATATGGTAACGGTATAAGGTTGGAGCAAAATATATTATGCCTCAGCTGAAGTAAAAAGAAAAACAATCAGGCATAGCAATCCTTATCTCAGATAAGGTTAAAGCAAAAATTAATCTCATTAAAAGGGATAAGGAAGGAAACATCTTCTTAAAAGGCACCATTAACAATGAGGCTATATGTTACTAAAGATATATGCACCTGAGTGGTATAACATTAAAATTCCTAGAGGAAAAGCTGAGTGAATTACAAGGAGACATAGACAGCAAAATTTTCATAATAGGGGACCTCAGTCTCCTGCTCTCAGAACTAGATAAATCTAACCACAAAATAAACAAGAAGAAAGCTAAGAAGTTAAATGAAACCTTCGAAAAATTAGATATGACAGACCTCTGGAGAAAACTTAATGGAGATAGAAAAGATTATAACTTTTTATAGGGCAGTACATGAGACCTACACTAAAACCGACCATGTAATAGGCCATAAAAACCTTATAATGAAATGAAGAAAGAAAAAAAATGATAAATACACACTTCTCAAACCATGATGTAACAAAAATTACATGTAATAAAGAGTCATAGAAAGATAACTCAAAAACTAATTGGAAATTAACTTCATCTTAAATTATGGGTGGATCAAATAGCAAATAATAGAAATAATCAATAATTATATCCAAGAAAATGATACTGAGACCTCACATCAAAATTTATGGGATGAAACCAAGGTAATTTTGAGGGGAAACTTTATATCTCTTTATATGAATAAAATAGAGAAAGAGGAGATCAATGAATTGGTTATGCAACTGAAAAAAAGCTAAAAAAAAAGAAAAAAGTAAAGATATCCAATTAAATACCAAATTAGAAATTCTGAAAATCAAGGAAGAGATGAATAAAAATTGAAAACAAGAAAACCAATAATCTCATAAATTAAACCAAGAGTTGCTTTCATGAAACTGATAATGAGCGAGATGGGCAGAACCAGGAAAACATTGTACACCCTAACAGATGATCAACTTTGAAGGATTTGGATCATTCTATCAGTGCAACAATCAGGGACAATTTTGGGCTATCTGCAATGGAGTGCTTCATAATTGTGCTCATGCAGTTTCTGAGTTTTTCTTGGGAGATAGATTGCCAAGTATTTCATGCTGTCTACAGTTATTTTAAATGGAATTTCTCTTTCTATCTCTTGCTCTTGTGTCTTGTTCATATATAGAAATGTTGGTTTTCTTTTTGTGGGTTTATTTGATATACTGCTACTTTGCTGAATTTGTTAATTCTTTCAAGGAGTTTTTAACATGATTTTCTTGGGTTCTCTAGTTATACTATCATATCATCTGCAAAGTGTGAAAATGTTTCCTCATTACCAATTCTGATTCCTTCAGTTTCTTTTTTCTTCTGTTATTGCTACTGCTATCATTTCTCATACTATATTGAATAGCAATGGTGATAATGAGCATCCTTGTTTTAACCCTGGTTTTATTAGAAATGTTCTGAGGTTATTCCCATTAAATACAATATTTGTTGAAAATTTTAGATAGATAGTATTTATTATTTTAAGGAATACTATCATTAGATTTTTCTAGGGTTTTAAATAGGAATGGATGTTGTATTTTATCAAAGGCTTTTTCAGAATCTATTGAGATAATTACATGATTTCTGTTGGTTTTGCTACTGATAGATTTAATCATGTTGAGTGTTTTCCTAATGTTGAACCATCCCTGCCTGCCTGCTATAAATCTAATCTGATCTTATCATGGTGTATTATCCTTTAATAATTTGCTGTAGTATAATTGCTAATATTTTATTTAAGATTTTTGCATCAATATTCATTAGAGAGATTGATCTTTAATTTTTTTTTGTCTGTTTGGTTCTTCCCGGTTTAGGTATCAGCACTATGATGGTGTCACAAAAGTTTAGTAGAATTCCTTCCTCTCCTTATTCAAAAATAGTTTATGTAGAATAGTAATTAATTGCCTTAAATGTTTGGTAGAATACAAGTGAATTCTACCAAATTTTTAAGGAACAATTTTCAAATGAAGAAATTGAAGGTATATGTATATATATATATATATATATATATATATATATGTATATATATATATATATAATCTTATAAAAAATACTCCAAATCTTTATTGATTGGAGAAATGCAAATTAAAACAACAATAAGGTAATACCTCATATCTGTCAGATTGGCCAAGTTGAGAAAAAGGGAAAATGATCAATGTTGAGGCGGTTGTGGGAGCATTGGGACATTGATGCATTGCTAGTGGAGTTGTAAATGAATCCAACCACATTGGAGAACAATATGGAACTATGTCCAAAGAATCATAAAACTATTCATACCCTTTGATCCAACAATTCCAATTCTAGGCCTATATCCAGAAGAAATTTTAAAAAATGTCCTACAAGTTCTAAAATATTCATAGCAGCTCTTTTTGTAATGACAAAGAATTGGAAATTGAGGCGATGACCATCAATTGTGGAATGGCTAAACAAGTTACGGTACATGAATACCATGAAATACTATTGTTCTATAATAAATGGTTGGACTCTAGAGAAACATGGAATGTCTTACAAGATCTGATGTTGAGCAAAAGGAGTAGAACCAAGAGAACAATGTACCCATTAAAAACAAAGTTGTGAGATGAACAATTTTGTTGGAAATAGCTCCCCTCAGCAGTTCAGAGAGCTAGGAAAACTGTATTAGACTAGTTACAGACAATACTATCCCCATCCGGTGGAAGAAAAACAAATCATAACAAAAATTAAATAAGTCTTCAGAATCTAATGAAAACTTTATAAAAATTATCTCTTTCCCTTAATCCTAACTCCTCATACTGAAAATAAATAATCGGTAAATATGTTCATCAAAAATATGTATATATAATGCTAACCTGACTATTCTGCATTAAAGGGAGAGGGGTTGGAGGGAAGGGTGGAAGGAAATTTTGCAACTTAAAAATGTAATGTGCATATGGATGAAAATAAATAAATAGTTTTTTAAAAAAGAATAGGATATTTCTGTCATCCAGCATATATAAGTAGAAATATACTGATCAAATATTGTCCCAGTACATAATAAAAATACTATTAGGAAGAGTTCTGTCTTTGAGGGTAATGACAATTGATGAGAAAGAATTCATTTTTAGATTCCTTTAAGTTTATTTTCATCATGTAGGATTTCAAAATTAAGGAAGTTCTGAGTTTTTATAATTATGGCAAAAACTTGTCTTCATTTCAATTCCTAGTACTTTTTAAACCACAAAAACAGTGAGAGGAGTTATAATAAGCAATGGGAAAACAAACCTATAGGCATTTTTCTAAATGTAAAAAAAAATGAAAAATTATTAATATCTAAATTATTTTAATAGGATGTTTGCCAGTTATGGTCTAAACAATAATGCTACATTGAAAAGATTTTGCCATTAATCCTTTTTATATTAAAAGTAATTATAGTAATGTTTATGTCTTTATAGAAGAACAATGAAATAATCAGTTAAACTTTGATGATAGCTCTTTAGATAGAAGTGTGCAATCTATTAAAATTGGGTGACAGTGGCATATGACCAATTTTCAAGAATTTTATTCCTTCCTATCCCACAAAAGAGACATCATCATGCATAAGAATCTTAATTGTTTAATCAAAATCTCCTCAGATTTTCTGATGAATCACATACAAGTGATCTGCGAAAGTGACAGTTCAAAATTAAGTAGAGTTGAATGACTTACCTAAATACATTCTAAAGAATAGCATTGTGGGTATTTGAATCCTAGAAGAGGTCATCAGATCATGAGTGCATAAATTTATAACTGGAAGAGACCTCAACTAGTTCACTTATAAAACATTTTTACAGGATGAAACTAACCTTAAAATCATTTACCCAAAATTATGTAGGTATCAGGGAAGACAGAATGGGATTGAAATGATATTTGAAGCAAATGGTAAACTGTCTTGGTTAATAATTATCTTCTAGGTGTTATAACAGCTTGCTTTAATTAAGTTAGAAACTAAAATCTCAATTTTTTCCATCACCAAATAACCCTGTAGTTGATCATGGGTCAATTGGCTCTCAGAGATAGGCAAGATCCTGTCTGAAGAGACTATGACAGTGTAGTGGTTACAATTCTATGAATGGAAAGCTAACATTGTCCTAATGTTATAACTGTTACCAATCTTGTCATAATAATAATGTGTAGCTTAAAGGTGGAAGGTCTGAGAGAAAAGGCCATATTGATCATTAGTCCATTGAAAAACATGCATGGATTTATTCAGTCACTATATTCTATCACCAGATGTCCTATGATGGTGCTTGCTCACCATGCATGATACTCAGTGGTGCCTTGCTAATATGGATGGAGGTAAAACCAATCATGTGGCCAAGAGATGCCCACATCAGTCATTATCTCCATTATCTCCATTTCCTATCAGTCAGGTTTTGGGATGGACCAATTCTGATAAAGGCAAGTGAGAAGGTTTCCTTGCACAATATACGCCTCACTATAATAAGCATAATTGTGCAACTAATTATGCAACTAACCCATTGGTGTGATGTACTTCAATACAAAAGGACTAATAGTAGACCTAAACTAAAGATCATCAGAAATACATATAAATCACTTCAAAAATATTCTGTGGTCACAAAAAATAGTATCCATTATTACATCTTAAAGACTTCCTTTTCTCAGTCATTTCCCACTTCCTATTACTCCGTGGAAAGTCTTATTCCTGAAAAAGCTTTTTCTTATAGTAAAATATTTTATCTGAGGGATGAGAGTCAGGAGAAAACTGAGTCGGATCCTATTCTAAGTATATAGCACTTTTTTGTAGACTTTCATACTTACAAGTGACTTTGAAATTCTGCATTGAAGTAATAAACTTACAAGGTATTAACGGCTTTAGCTCCTAATAAGGTAATTTAAATGGTCTAATTAATAGATTATGTGATTAATCACACTGAGTTTCCTATTTAGCATCATCGTCCTATCCTAATAGACTGCTTAAGACTGAAAATATCTTAACAAAGGATGTTTTATGAGTCTACTAGAAGGACTACCCTCAGGACAGGAGTGTATGTACTGAATATGGAGGTATGGAGGGGTGGAGAATGCAAGTAGAGTTATAGACAAGTATATATGGTAAAAAATACAAGAAAAACTCTGCAACCCAGAATCAGAGTGAAAATTGAATCTTAAATGGAGAGGTTTGGGTAAATAAAATGTAACTTTATATGTCATATACTTTAGATTATTACAGCATTTATTGGAACTGGTGATCTGTATCATGAGTTCATTGGTTATTCATTGCACTTATGCAAATGTTCCAATACAATTTGTAATGGTTAAGGGGTATTCACAATAACATGATTCCTCTATTTGTTTTATATAAAATTGATGGTTGTCTTGCCTGAATCTTGCCCTTTGTATTACCATTACCATTACCAATATTTTTTGATTCATCTTCCTATAATTGATCTTAGGCATGTGACCCTTTGCCTCAGCCATTTTTCTTTTAATACTGTGATTTTTAAATATCATTATATATGTTCCTCTTTGGTATCAATTGATTTAATTTTATTAAATAGTAATCATATTTGTAGGTATTAGCACTTTTGTGATGAATGAGACTCTTACTTGATATTCCCACATAAAGGAATTGGAAGAAACCTTTTATTTTATCCAGCACCCAATTCCTTTGTCTTAGAGAAATCATTTTCATAGTTAATGTTAATAAAAGTCTAATAAATACTTATGAAATAATATGCTTTTCACACAGTCTTCTTCAAGAACCTCACCTCTAAGGGATATATGACTGGGAAAAGGGTTATGAGTGTGTGAAAACATTTTTGTTTAAAATTATGTAAATCATTTTTCATCTTTGTTTCAAACAATCAGCTTAGAAATTATCCCTTGTATTAGAACTCAAACTTCATTTGGTTATATAGTATGTATCTTTTTAAAAATTTTTTTCAGAGTATCGGAATGATCGTTTTCTTAATCATTATATATATTTGTAAATATAAACGTATTTACATTCAAGCTCATTAAGGTCATATCTTAGAGAAATTTTAGTTGGATATAATGTAGCCTATCTTTTAACTGTTATTGTCACAGGTACAAAGCATTCACAAATGATATTTTCACTAATATCCAGAAAGGGTGGGGGGATTTGATTACAAGAATGGAAGAGTTTCTGAAATGTGTTTTTTTTCACTATATAATGCATATAAATTATTAAAAGGGATAAAAATAGTTATAATAATAACTCATAATTCTGATATATTTAGTAATTTCTCATTGAAAGAGTTGATTGTGGCATAGTAATAGTAGTAGTGGTGATGGTGGAAGTAGCAGTGTAGTAGCAGTGGTTGTAGCAGTAGTAGTAGTAGTAGTAGTAGTAGTAATAGTACCATAGTACCTTTGATTTATATAGTCACTTAAGTCTTATAAAATGCTTTACAAATATTTTCTCCTTTGATTCTCACAATAAGTTAAGAAGTATGAGCTACTGTTATTCCTACTTTATGGTTCAGAAACTGAGGAAGATAGATTAAGTGATTTTTGTCAGTTTGTGTTTTTGTACATGCTATGCATATATGTGTATATATGTTTGTGTGTCTGTATATGTGGATGTATATGTATGCATGTATGTGAATAAGTATAAATATCCATATGTAACTTTTAATATGTGAACCAAATGGATGCATATTTGTGTATATATATATATATATATATATATATATATATATATATATGTATATGCACATGTGTGTTTGTGTGTATTAAATCTAGGACTAATTCAGGATCTCAACCAGAGCTTCAGGGCTCAGGTAAGGGAGTTAGATAACTGGTCAAGGACGATAGGGTAACTTTGTTGGCACTGGAGCTGATTGGCTACTCCTCTGCCCAAAAAGATTTCTGTATCACAGAACACCTTTAAAAACCTTTAAAACACCTTTAAAAGCATAATGGGGGGGGAGTTCAAAAGAAAATAATTACTTAAGAATTAAAATTGGGCTAGTGGAATTCAACAAATAATAAAGCAAAATAAAAGAATGAAAAACAAAAGAAATTCAGAATATATTGTAAAAAACCCTGACCTGGAAAATAGATTTAGAAGAGATAATTTAAGAATTATTGAACTGCTGAAACATCATAATCACAGAAAGAATTTAGACATAATCTATCAAGAAATAGTGAAGGAAAACTGCACTGATAAATTCAAAGTGCAAAAGAAAAAAAAAGAAAGAATCTGCTGATCACCAACAGAAAAAAAAAGCTCAATATGAAAACTCCCTTGAATAATATAGTCCAATTACAGAACTCTTTTCAGGTGAGAGAAAATTTTGTTAGAAGCCAGAAAGAAACAATATCATGGAGCCAAAGTTAGGGTCACGGAACATTTATCAGCTTCCACATTAAAGGGCTTTAGAGGCATTAAATTAAATTTTAGAATATGAGATTCTGGAAGGCAAGAGAACTATAATTATAACCAAAAGTAAGTTAAGCAGTAAAACTAAAAATAATTCTTCAGGGGAAAATAAGCATTTAATGAAATAGAGGACTTTCAAGAATTCTGAATAAAAAGAGAGCTGGGCAGAAAATTTGACATTAAAAATATCAAGTATCAAGAGAAGTACAAAAAGATAAACATGGAATAATAATGATAAGGGAACTCATACTATCTCCATTGCTTTGTAAGAAGATGATACATATAAAATCTAAGAACTTTAGTATTATTAGGGCAGTTAGAAGAAATTCCAATGGAAACACGGAAATGAGTCAATTATATTAGGGTGAATCTCCCTCCCCACAAAATAATGTAGGAGTGAAAAAGAATGATGCACTAAGAGAAACAGGGAGTGAGGATAGAGAGATATCATGTTAAAAAATAAAAGTTACATAAAATTGGCTTGCTAGGAAGAACTTTTATAGTGAAGGGAAACATTTGAAAGGGGGGGTGTTGATGTGAAATCGTGAATATCACTTATTTGAATTGGTTCAAAGAGGGAAACATATACATAGAAATACACAAAAACAGTTAATCAGAAAAAATCTATCTTGCCTAATATGGAAATTGGAAGGGAAAGATATAAAACCTAAAGGGAATAGGAAGAAGGGGAGGCAATAAAAAGGAGTGTAGATTAAGGGAGGCAGGAGGACAAGATACAACATGGGAGAAGCATAGACAAAAGAAAATAGGAAAAATAGACTGGAAGGAAATAAGTAATTAATCACAACTGTAAATGGTAATGGAATAAGCTCATTCAGAATACAGAACTATATAATATAAAGGATTAGAAACAAAAATCTGACAATATGTTGCATACCAGAAACATGCTTTAAATAGAGAAATGCAGAGTTAAAATGAAAGGTTGGAGCATAATTTATTATAATTCAGCTGAAATTTTTAAAAATAGCAATCATGATTTCAGACAAAAAAAATAAAAAATAAACTTAATTAAAAGAGATACTCAAACAAGTTACCTTTGTCTTTTCTTTTTTTGTTGAGTAGCATCTTTATTTTCTTATCCATATTCACATATATATTTGTAAATTATAAAATCTCCTTCCACCTTCCCTTCCTACCCACCCCCTTTCTCTAAGGTGAGAACATTCAGTTTAGCATGGTCCATACATATTTTTGACAAGCAGGTTTACAGGATTAGTCATTTTTTGGTATGAGAAATGAGGATTAAAGGAAAGCAATATATAAGACAATTTTTATAAAGTGTTTATCAAATTTTAAAGGGTTGTTTTGTTTTGTCTTGTTTTCTTGTTCTTCCTCTGGGTAGGGTAAATATTTTCTATAGCTGATCTAATATGGTTGTTCTAGGTCTCTTAACTGCTGAGAGAAGCCACTGTTATCAAGGTTAATCATCACACAATGTTTTTATTAATGTGTACATTATTCTCTTGGCTTTGCTCCCTTCACTTAGCATCAGAATCAGTAAGTCAGTCCATGCTTCTCTCGAGTCTGACCATTTATGGTTTCTTATAGAACAATGCTATTCCACAGTATTTATGTACTATCACTTATTTAGCCAATCCCCAATTGATGGGAATTCCCTGAATTTCCAATTCTTTGCCAAAAAAATGCTCTTATTATTTTGGAATATGTGGGACTTTTCCCAATTATTCAGATTTCTTCTGGATATAGGCCTAAAATTGAAAATTTTGGATCAAAGGAAATGAACATTTTTGTTGTCATTTGGGTATAGTTCCATATTGCTCTCAAGAATGGTTGGATTCATTCTCAACTCCACCAGCAATGCATCAATGTACCAATCCTGCCCAAACCTATCCAACATTGACCATTTTCCCTTTTTTCCTCATCTCAGTCAATCTGAGAGGTGTGAGGTGATACCTCATAAACTCTTTCTATTTCTAATCAATAATGATTTGGAGCAATTTTTCAGATGGTTATATATAGCTTTAATTTCTTCATTTGAAATTTTCTATTCTTTGATCATTTATCAATTGGGGAATAATTTGTAACCTTATAAATTTGATGCAATTCTCTATATTTAGAAATGAGATAATTATCAGAACTCCTTGTTGTGAAGATTATTTCCCAGCTTTCTACTTTCCTTTTAATTTTGGCAGCATTGATTTTATTAGTGAAAAACTTTTTAATTAAATATAGACAAAATCAATCATTTTAGAGTTTGTAATAAATCCTAATTCTTTTTTGGTCAAAAATGTATCCCTTTTCCACAAGGTTTTTATGCCCTACTACATGGTCAATTTTACTATACATGCCATGTACTTCTTAACTTCCTTCTTGTTTATTTTGTGGTTAGATTTATCTACTTCTGAGAGAGGGAGATTGAGGTCCCCCATTATTAAACTTTTGTTGTCTATGTCTCCTTGTAATTCAGTCAGCTTTTCCTGTAGGAATTTGGATGCTATACTACTAGCTTCATACACATCTAGCAATGATATAGCTTCATTACCAAAGGTTCCCTTTTTTTAGGTAACATAGTTTTATTATGAGTCATTGGGAATGTAAATACCAAGTAAAGAAGAAAGACAATTGCTGCTCTCAAGGATCTTTTTTTAATTTTTTTTTTACTTAAAGATTTCATTTATTTTGAGTTTTACAATTTTCCCCCCTAATCTTACTTCCTTCTGCCCACCCCCCAACCCCCCACAGAAAGCAATTTGCCAGTCTTTACATTGCTTCCATAGTATACATTGAATGAATGTGATGAGAGAGAAATCATATTCTTAAGGAAGAAACATAAAATATAAAAGATAACAAGATCAGACAATAAGATATCAGGTTTTGTTCTAAATTAAAGGTAATAGTCCTTGGTCTTTGTTCAAACTCCACAGTTCTTTCTCTGAATACAGATGGTATTCTTCATTGTTGACAGGCCCAAATTGTCCCTGATTGTTGCACTGATGGAATGAGCGAGTCCATCAAGTTTGATCATTGCCCCCATGTTGCTGTTAGGATGTATAGTGTTTTTCTGGTTCTGTTCATCTCACTCAACATCAGTTCATGCAAATCCCTCCAATCTTCCCTGAATTCCCATACATAATAGTGTTCCATGACATACATATACCACATTTTGCTAAGGCATTTCCCAATTGAAGGACATTTTTTATTTTCAATTCTTTGCCACAACAAACAGGGCTTTTTTTGGTACAAGTGATGTTTTTACCTTTTTTCATCATCTCTTCAGGGTATAGACCCTGTAGTGGTATTGCTGGATCAAAGGGCATGCACATTTTTGTTGTCCTTTGGGCGTAGTTCCGAATTTCTCTCCAGAAAGGTTGGATAAGTTCACAGTTCCACCAACAATGTAATAGTGTCCCAGATTTCCTACAACCCTTACAACAATCATCATTATCCTTTCTGTTCATATTGGCCAGTCTGAGAGGTGTGAGGTGGTACCTTAGAGAACCTTTAATTTGCATTTCTCTAAAAAGTAATGATTTAGAACAATTTTTCATATGATTATGGATTGCTTTGATCTCCTCATCTGTAAATTACCTTTGCATATCCCCAAAGGTGTCTTTTAAGAAGATGTAGTTTCCTTCCTTATCCCTTTTAATCAGATGGATTTTCATTTTTACTTTATCTGAGATTAGGATCACTACCCCTGATTTTGTTACTTCAGCTGAGGCATAATATATTTTGCTCCAAACTTTTCCCTTTTCGCTATGTGTATCTTTCTGCTTCAAGTGTTTCTTTTTTTTTTTTTTTTGGTAAACAACATATTATAGGATCCTGGTTTTTAAATCATTCTGCTATCTACTTTTGTTTTATGGGACAGTTTATCCTATTTACTAATTCTGTATTTCTCTCCATGCTATATTTTGCCATTTACATTTTTTCTTCCCTTCCTCTTATTCCTCCTCATCAAAATTTTGCTCCCTTTCCCTTTTGATTTTTAATTTTAAAATTTTAACTTTCAGTTTATTTGCATTTATACCTCTGCTTTCCCTTTTATCAATTCTTTCCTCCCTTATCTTTTCCTTTCCCAGTCCCCTCCCTCCCTTCCCTGTAGATTAGGATAGATTTTAAAACCCAAGTGGGAATGTATCTTCTTCCCTATTTGGATAAATCTTTGAATAAAATTTACTTAACAAATCACATTCTCCCTTCTTTCCCTCTAAAATTATAAATCTTTTTTCTATAGTGAGCACTCTTTTAGTTTTTTGCTCATCTTTGTTGTTTTAGCTCTGCTCCTGGGGCATAGGGATTATAGATCTAAACTTTTTTTCCCACTGAGGCTGGGGTCTGTGACCCCTGTCTTGTCATTGGGCAAGATCCTTGCCTTTACTGAGGTTTGCTTCCTCCTTTATGTCCAGATTATAACTTAACAGTGGTTTGTTCCTTATCCAGACCTGTCTTTCCCTGGTGTTTTCAGGGTTGACTTTGTTTCAGGTTGGTGTCCTCCTAGCTGGCTTGCTACTGTCTTTGGGAACCTTTGCTCTTTTTAAGCTCTCAGGACCTGGATTGCACTGGGCCTAAAAGCCTCCTGCTAGCTTTCCTGCTCTCCTGCCTCCTTGGCTTTATTTATCCTTTTTCCCCATAGATAGACCTTCACTGAAGATCCTCCCCGATGCCTACAGTTGAAAACTTCTTTGAATTTTCTCTTTCTCTTGGTAGGATCTGTGGTGTGAATGTCAGAATTGAAGCTTCATTTAATTTTGGTAGGGAAAAGTTCCAGGAGCATGTTAGCTTCACTCTGCCATCTTGGCTCTGTCCCAGAGGACCATTATGTCTATCTGCTAACCCATCCTTTTCAATAGTTGAATTCCTTTGTGTCCTCTTTTCCTATTTTGATAAAGAAAATTGTTTCCAAATTAACCTGGTTCATACATGATAAGACTTGCTGAATCAGGAAATTATCACATGATTCACTTTGTTTTCCTGTTGTTGTTGTTTTTGAAGTCTAATAGTCCTAAAGGAATTGATATACATTTTATTGGAAGCTTGTTATCATTTTAAAAAATGCAGCATTCCACATAAGCCAATTTAATATAGTGACAGCATAAAATTTTAAAGTGTTGATTTCATGAAGCTTAAACTTATTTTGTAAATGTAAATGTAAATTTAAGGTATTTCTTAGTTTAAAAAATCTGTGGCTGAGGTCAGATTTAAATAAGACTTGAAACAACACATAAACATAAATAAGGAAATTATACAAGGAAGATTCTTATTGATTTATAACTCAAATTATATGTTTTTTGTTAAATGTATAAAGATTTTAATAGCCAAGCTCCCAAGACACATTAAATATTATATAAGTACAATTATAAAACACTGCAAAAATAAAGGAAGACAAATTATGGAAGAGATATTCATTATTTATGATTGGGTCATGCAATGATGAAAAAAATTATGTCTGCCAGATATTTAAAGAGCATGGAAACTATTTAAACTTTTGGTTAGACCAAAAGTTTAGACCATATGGAAATGAAAAAAATATTTTTTTTTAAATTTGAAGGGAAAAAAGAAAATTCCTGAAAGCAACTTCCACATGTGTCCACTATATTAATATGTATATATATATATATATATATATATATATATATATATATATATATATATATATATATCAACATTGTCCTCAGGATAGAAGTTCTCAGATGTACTTAGATACTATCAGAGCAACTTTTCATTAAGAGCATCATATCACCTTTGCTTAAGCTGACATTTTTACTCAGATAGAAAAGGTCCTCTGGTGCCTTCTTCACTGCCTTCTAGTCTTCTAGCCTACTTCTCACCCCTGGCTACTTACACAAATGTGCAATCTGGCTGTCTGTCCTTAGCTAACTCTTTTTTTTTTTAGATTTTTGCAAGGCAAGCAGGGTTAAATGGCTTGCCCAAGGCCACACAGCTAGGTAATTATTAAGTGTCTGAGGCCGGATTTGAACTCAGGTACTCCTGACTCCAGGGCCAGTACTCTATCCACTGTGCCACCTAGCTGCCCCTCTTAGCTAACTCTTATGTCTATAGACTGATGCTACCTATCCTGACAATTTTAGCAGGGTACATAGGGATTTTAGAAGCATAGTCCACCTCAGATTATGACCTGAAAGGAAGCTATTTCATAACCATTAACATAATTCTTTTACTTTTGTGGCTTCAGCTACTGTTTTGACATGAAAGCTTCCTCTGGACCATATGCCTGTTCTTACCCTGATTCTCCAAAGGCACAACATCCAACTCTGTCAACTAGTGGTTCTTTATCAACCCTGTTTTCCATCAGCTTTACTCAAAGTATTATTTTTGTTTCCTGCCAAAAATTATTGAACTAATGATATGTTTTCAGCTTCATCTTTTATTTCAGAGACAAAAATAAAATTTTATTATGAAAATAAATTTCAATTTTTTGAAAAGTCATTGTATTTAAAGGGAGTTAGATTAGATGATCTTTAATTTCACTTAGAGTTCTAAAATCATATGTTTCTAAGACCAGTTGTAGGTGTCATATTTTATATATGAAGATCTCTAGCTTTCTTAGACAGTTAACTTTTTGGGTCCTACAATGAGAATACATTTTCCAGCTCTGACATATGTGATTTAAATATTCTAATCTCCTTTTCAGATCTAAGTCTTTTTTTTTATGGTTCTCTCATTCTGTCCCACGATTTCAAGGTTATATCTATCTGTAATATTATATGGTTTGATTCTTTCTTCCCTTTGAGGCTTAATGTTTTTTTAGGTTTCTACAAGACAAATAGGGTTAAGTGGCTTGCCCAAGGCCACACAGCGAAGTGTGTCTGAGGCTATATTTGAACTCAGGTACTCCTGACTCCAGGGCCGGTGCTCTATCCATTATGCCACATAGCCGCCCCCTCCAGGTTTGACTTTTAAGGGCGTGATGATTCTAAGTTTTTTTTTCAAGTTTAGGTATTCCATAGTCTATTATTCTATTATCCCTTTGGGAATTCTATTCTTGTCCATAATTTTTATGTATTTATTTATTTTTATTTATTTATACTTTACTAAAATATTCTTGTTGTGAGAGTAAATATAATCTCCCCCCCCCAAAATAAGAAAAGCCTCATGAGAAATAAAATGGAAGAAAGAGAAACAAATGTGTGTCAGTCTGTTTCGATTCCATCAGTTCTGTCTCTGGAGTGGATAGCATTCTTTATCATAAGTCCATCAGAGAAGTGATTTCCATATTTTTCTACAGTTGTTGTTGCTGACTATAATTCCCTCCATCCATTCTACTCATTATCATTTATTATATTTTCTCTCTCCTTTCACTCTGTCTCTCTTCAAAAATATGCTGTGGGGCAGTTGAGTACCACAGTGGACAGAGCACCTGCCTTGGGAAGAGGTCCCAAGCCTACATCCCACCCCAGAGACCCAGCAACACCCAGCCCCTTGGTCCTGGACAGGCCACTTTATCCCACCACCTTACAAAAATTAAAAAAGAAAATGTGTTATACCTGATTATCCTCTCTCATGATTTACCCTCTCCTCAATCACCCAGATAACCTCTCCCCTTCCCCCTGCCCCTTTTCTCTCCTTTTTCTTCTAGATTTCTATACCCTATTGAGTATGTATGCAGTTTCCTTTCTGAGCCATTTCCAATGAGAATGAAGGCTCCCTCATTCCCCCTCCCCTTCACCCCTTCCATACCATTGAAAAAGCTATTTCTTAACTCTTTTACATGAAATATCTTAACCTATTCTACCTCTCCTTTCCCTTTCTTTCAGTACATTCTCTTTCATCCATTGACTCCACTTTTGCAATATATCATACCTTCAAATTCAGCTCTTCCTGTGTCTTGTCTACATATGTTCCTTCTAACTGCTCTAATACATGAGGAGGTTCATATGAGTATTATCAGTATCATCATACATGCAGTTCATCATCATTAAATCCCTCATAATTTACTCTTCCTATACATTCTTTGTATGCTTCACCCAAGTCCTGTACTTGAAGATCATACTTTCTGTTCAGCTCTGGCTGTTTCAATAGGAACATTTGAAATTCCTCTGTTTCATTGAAAAAATCTATCTTTTCCCCTGGAAGAGGATGTTCAGTTTTGTTGAGTAGTTGATTCTCGATTGCATTCCAAATATGTTGGCCTTTTGAAATATCATATTCCAAGCCCCATGAACCCTTATTGTAGATGCTGTTAAATCCTGTATAATCCTGACTGTAGCTCCATGATATTTGAATTGTTTCATTCTGGCTGCTTGTAGTATTTTCTCTGACTTGTGAGTTCTGGAACTTGGCTATAATATTCCTTGGGGTTATGTTTTTAGATCTCTTTTAGGAGGAGATTGGTAGATTCAATTTCTATTTTGCCCCCTGCTTCTAGGATATCAGGCCAATTGCTCTGTAGAAATTCTTTTAAAATGAAGTCAAGGCTCTTTTCCTGATCATGACTTTCAAGTAGCCCAATAATTTTTAAATTGTCTCTCTTGGATCAATTCTCCAAGTCTGTTGTTTTTTTCAATCAGATATTTCAGATTTTCTTCTAGTTTTTCATTCTTTTGTTATTTAATTATTCTGTCTTGATTCCTCACAAAATTATCATCTTCCTTTAGCTCCATTCTACATTTGACGTATTAGTTTTCCTCAGAGAGCTTTCTTATCTCCTTTTCCATTTGGCCAATTCTGCTTTTTAAGGTATTCTCCTCATTAATTTTTTGGATTGTTTTATCCATTTTACTTAAACTGGTTTTTAACACATTTTCTTCAGCATTTTTGGATCTCATTTTTGGATCTCCTTGACTAAGCTCCTTACTTGGTTTTCATGTTTTTCATTCATCTCTCTTGTTTCTCTTCCCAGTTTTTCCTCTACCTCCATTACTTTATTTTCAAAATCTTTTTTGAGTTATGTCATAGCCTGAGCCCAACTTCTATATTTCTTGGAGTCTATAGATGCAGAAGCTTTGACTTTTTTATCTTCTTTTCATCTTCTATGTATTTTGATCCTCCATGGGACTCTTTTTCTGTTTACCTCATTTCTCTAGCCTGTGCCCTAGTTTGGGGTGCTTCCGGAGCTTTTGAGTATGATTGGGACACCCCCTCAAGGACCTCACTTCCTTCAAGGTCTTAAGAGAGGCTCTGACTGTTCTCCTGCCTTTGCTCTTGTCTGTGGATTACTGCAAGCACACCCCTCTACCCTGGTGGCTATGAGGAGGGCCACTGCTCTATGGCAATGGGGTGCCCCAGACTGTGATCATGATCTGAATATGGACAAAGCACCAGAATCCTGTCCCAGCCACAGAGGAGATAACTCAATAGTCTCCGTCCACCCCCTTGCCTTCCATGGACTGAGCGTTCTGGGCAATTCTCTGGGCCTGTTACTTTTTCCTGAGATCCAAAGTGGGGCCTCCACCCTCTGCTCTTGCTATGACAGAGGTTTCCCTGCTGATCTTCCAAGTTATGCTTGGTGCTCCCTGGGTTGGAAAGTCAGGAAACTGCTTTTGCTGCCAGGAGCTGGTATTCCCAGGGACCCAGGCACTCCACAGGCTGCTCCCAGAAGCCAAATTATATATTATTATTAATTTATCTTGTTGCTATCTTATTTTTATTTTTCATTTCTATATTGTTTCTTCTTCCCCATTAGTCAGTAAGCTCCTTCATAATAGGTTCTGTTTTTTGTCTGTTCTTTGACACAGTATGAACATGACTTCTAGCTTTCCCTTTGCAATCATATTTTCTTCTATTGTTCTTTTATATTGGCTATGTATGAACTTACTATACTAACTTGAAAGGGCTGGGGGACAGGGGAAACAGAACAAGTTACTATTTTATCATGCATATCATATGAGAATTTGATAAGTATAATGTCAATGTGTTTCTTTCACCTCTTCTGATAATAATCTATGATTGAAAAATCAACAAACTCATAATCTTAGTGTATTCCTAATAATGATGTTATTATATATAAGCATTTATTGATAATTTTCTATTAAGAAAACATTGAAATAGAAGTTTTTGGAAAATACAAAAGGAACAAAGATATGTTAACTACTCAAAGAAAAGTTATAATCTAATTGCTAGATGAGGGGCAAAGAAATTATTTTTCTTAAAATATTACCAGTAATAACAATGATAACAATAAAAATTATCTTTTTTGTCCCCTTTTTAAAGCAACAATATTTGTCACTGAAATTTTATTTTGATTGGAAATTATATTAGAAAGAACTTTGAGTTTATGATGAGATCAGCTATTTAAAAAATAAATATGAATTCCGGTCTTGTTCTCTCACTGGAAATATAATTTTTTTTTATGTTTTTGCAAGGCAAATGGGGTTAAGTGGCTTGCCCAAAGCCACACAGCTAGGTGATTATTAAGTGTCTGTGACCAGATTTGAACCCAGGTACTCCTGACTCCAGGGCCCTTGCTTCATACACTGTGCCACCTAGCTGCCCCCTGGAAATATAATTTAAGAGGAAATTGTATGACATAAAAATATTTTGCTAGAGAAAAAAGATTGTAAAATATGTTACCATTATGAATGGTTTGCAATAGATTATTAGTAGTCTAATTTTTATACCATCTGTTTTTTCTACATTCTGATTAAACCAGAGTTCAATTAATATAAATGGATTAGCTGTTAGACATATAAAACTGTTAAATTCATACGAGTATTATATACTAATTCACAATATATTTAAAAGATGGGCCTTGTGTTAATTACTAATAAATATACAGATGCACCATGTACTACATTGTTTTTTCTATTGGTGTTCCACTGTCAAGCATTCTCCTAAAGATCAGATTAAAAAGTATCATTGGAACTCTTTTTCATGTTATTAAGAATTTCTTCCTTTTATCTTTATCAGCTAAAGACAACTAACTCAGAGGTTGTGGATTAAAATAAAATCAGAGGATGTGGATTAAAATCCTACCTCTCATGTCTGCTATATATATGATCTTAAGCAAATCAGTAAAACTACTTAAGCTTAAATTATTCTATCTGTAAAATGCTGAAATTATTTGAGATGGACATCAAACTTCCTTCTATCTTGAGATTTTTGATTCTTTGATTCTATTTAGTAACTCATATGTGTCAACATTGTACTTATCTAATTAAACCAGCATTTTTCTTTCTATACTTTCTAAGAATAAGTTATTTTGCAAGTGGATATATAAAGACAAAACCAAAACAAAACAAAAAACAACAGATAAATAAAAGCCATCACTGTCCATAATGATGCTCACATGCTACTATGAGTTCTAAGAGTGATAGTGGGTAAGAAAAATATAAAACATTATTTCTGCCATCAGTTATCTAAACTTAAAAGAGAAAAAAACAACTATCACATATTCATTCTTCTTTAATCTCTACTTTTGATTCTCTGGTCTTTTCCCAGATTAGCCCACTCAGCCTGGAAGTTCACTCAGACTCTGACTTTCTCCCTCCAGAAATACATGCCAGCCTTGATGCCTCTTAGCCCCCAAAGATCCACTATTTTGGAAGAGTGCTCAATTAAACTACATTTCCATTTCTCTATTGGCTATATCCATGAATCTTCAAATATTCTTCACCATAACCAGAAATTATCTGGCATGTAGTAAATATTAATAAATATTTGCTGTTTTGACTCACAGGGAGCACTGTGAACAACACAGTTCAAGACAATATAATTAAATATTAGATTGTGGGATACATAAATATCTATCTACATACATAGATATAGATGTATATATGTGTCTTTCATTATCAACATCCTTACAGATATCAATATATTGATGCAGAAAAATGCCAACCACTATGCCAAATGCTGGGAGAACAAAGCAAAAATAAAATTGTTTGGTCTTGTGTGTGTGTGTGTGTGTGTGTGTGTGTGTGTACATATATTCAATTTGCCTTTTCATTATTGTGTTGGAGAACCTAGAAGACATTCAATGAACTTCTTTTTCTTTATCTGCACCTTTTCAAGACATATTTTCTCATTGTAAGAGAAAGGAAAGGAAAATTGATCAGAATTGTTTGCTGCTGATAAAATAAGTTTCTGAGAATTGAGGTATAAAGAACCTAAAAGACTGAAAGGACCTAAGAGGTCATCACATCCCTCCTTACTTTGTGGATAAAAACACTGGATCTTTAAAATAAATGACTTAGAATGATAAAATTAGGCCTATAGGTGATTCTAGTCACCTTTGAATCTAAATCTTTAATTTTTCAATAAGGAAATTTAGGCACATTGAGATTACATCTTACTCTAAGTCATAAAAATAGTGTGTATCAGGGAGGGGAATTTTTTTCTACTCCATTTCCAAAATTCACTCCTTATGAAATAAAGATATTCTGTTACATTTTTATACATATATATATATGTATGTATATGTATATAATGATTTGAACAATCATTGAGTTAATACTTTCCTTCATATTCATTAAAACAATGTTATTATGTCTATTTTTATATTGATAGTCTTTACTCCTTATCAAAATCATCTCTTCAGTACAAATTCAAGAAATCTCTATGTCAAAGAGAATTGGTATTCATAGCAATCTGAAGTAATTTCCAGAACATTACATTAATTCATAGGTCCAAAAATGTGAATTAGCCTGTCTGTATATCTACATCTCATCCAACAATATCTTATCTATCATTACCACCTTTGTCATCTTAATGGGCAAATTGAGATAATTTTAATTTGCAGTTCTCTGGTTATTTGTAATTTCAAACATTTGTTCAGATGAACATGGAGAGTTTGTATTCTTTCTTTTAAAAATGTATATATTTTTTGATCAATTGAATATTTGGAAAATATATTAGTCACTAATTTCCCATGGGTAATTAAGAATTCATCATTCATCCCCCCCTGCACTTTTTGAAAGACATAACCTTTCTTTTCTATTTTCTACATGACCTTTTCTATTTAGGACCGATATAATCCAAATCAAGTTTCATTTAAATATATAATGAGGGCAGTTAGGTTGTGCAGTGCATAGAGCAAACCCCCCCCAAAAAAGGGGATACTGGTGACTTTGGACAGTCCTCCTTCACTCAAATTCAGTTCATGTGCTTGTTATGGTATGACCTCCTTTAAGTCATGGTCTTCTTTGCGAATAAAGAACAAATATTATTGTTTTCATTTTGGTTTTTGCAAGACAATAAGTTAAGTGACTTGTCTAAGGTCACACAACTAGCAAGTATCTACTGTCCTAGGCTGAATTTGAACTCATATTTTCCTGACAGTTTCCTGGCCAGTGTTCTATTTGGTGTGCCACCTAACTGACCCACTAAACATTATAAGTATTCTGTGAGTAATGCATTGTTTTAGGAACTGGGATTAAAAAGACAAAAATTAATAAATAATATTTATATTCTACTGTAGACAAAGAATATCTAATATGATAAATGTATATTATATATATGCATAAGCCTATAAGTATATGTGTTTGAATGATAATTTGAGAAAGGTGAGAGCACTACCTGAAGGAAGGAGAATAAGCAAATACTTTTTAACATTAATTTATTTTATTTTTAATTTATGTAATAAAACAAAAATTTCTTTAAAATAGTATAATGAAAAATGAAAATTGTAAATGAAATTACTAGTCTTATTTACAACTTGCTATTTCATTTAAATATATAATAGGTTATCATGTAAATTTCTTTTTTCTGTCTTTTTTCCTTCTGTCTCAGCCCTGCCCTAGAGATGGCTATTAGATACAATATGAATGCTTTTATACATATGTTTATGTATATATGTATCTTTGTAAACATACACATATATGTAAATTTATTCTTCTTCCTCTGAATACAAATAGAGTCCTTTATAGTTAATTTCAATATTTATCAGTTAACTTTACTTATTTGATCAATATTGTTCTTTAAACAATATTAAGATAATATACAACAAAAATATCAATGTTCTCTTGGTTCTGCTCATTTTGTTCTTTATTATTTCATGGGTATTTTTTTTTTGTTTTTCTAAAATCATTGAGTTCATCATTTCTTATAGCCCAGTGATATTTCATAAGAATTATATACTTCAGCTTGTTCATTCTTCAGTTAAATGTCATCCCTGCAATTTTCAGTTCTATGCACCAAAAAGAAAGCTTCTACAAATATTTTAGAATATACAGTTCTTTTCCTTTTTCCCTAATCTGCTTTAGAAATAGATCTAATAGTAGTCCATAGATATCACATGAATTTAACCTTGGTAGGAATAATTGATTCTTCAAGACTAAGAAAACGTAGGACATTCCAACCCTGGAGATCTCTACACATGCACACACACACAAACATACATATGCATGCATGTATATGTGTCTAGTTATACATGCATTTATGTATGACATGGAATGTTGAGTTAGAGAAGCAAAAAATGAAGTTTAACTAATCTCTGCAATGTGAAAAGAAATGTAATATTCCAGATCCTGGAAATACAGGGAACTCAGATTTTGAAGGATTTTAAATGCCAAGTTGAGGAGTTTCTATGG